>NW_028178090.1:0-5453 GCF_964030765.1 Micromesistius poutassou | reverse complement strand
GTGTGTGTTTTATTTCTGTTAGGGTTAGCAAAACACTATGACCTTCTGTCTTTATAGAATCTCTTGAGTTAACTACAGATATACTATTATACATCTACATGTAGAGTACAATCTAGACAACAATAGAGATTATATACTTCATGTTTCTATAGATATATACT
The DNA here is from genome assembly GCF_964030765.1 of Micromesistius poutassou. Taxonomy (NCBI): domain Eukaryota; kingdom Metazoa; phylum Chordata; class Actinopteri; order Gadiformes; family Gadidae; genus Micromesistius; species Micromesistius poutassou. Next base: position 5,292 of record NW_028178090.1, on the reverse strand, counting down.
GTTTATCTGTTTATCAACCAGAAATTTTGAAATGCAACTGTTTCCATCTAACCAGACAAACAACTGTTTCTATATTTAAGCAATAGATCACGACAGGCTGTGGTATGTTCTCATTATACCACAGTTAGGGGTGCACGGAGGGATGGCGACCCACGCTTTTATAAAACGGTTACGTAAGTATGGCGAAATGAAAGTCATAGACAGCCTCAATTTTGAAAAAGCGAGAAAGTCGGAAAAGCATTTTTTTTTTAACGAATACAAAAAAGTAGTCCCTCCTGGCTGCCTGCAAAGCGTACGGCGGTTGCTATGCAACACACTGTAGCGTCCTTCAGAGAGAAGGCTAGAGACGGTAGCTTGGTTCACCGGCAATTTAGCCTACTGTCGTGTTCACTCACCGTGTGCCTATTGCTTTACAACATCTCCACCCTCTCCAGCAATGAACATGTTTTTAGGCTTCAGTGAACTATGCTATTGCTTTTATATATAAATAAACAATAGTTCGGGTTAGGCGCGGAGTGATACTGAAAAATGTAAATTGAACGGGTGTCATAGCTGTGTGTATGGACCTCTGAAGAATAAGGTTGTCAAATGTCTACGGGGAATAGCACAGGGTTTTTGAATGATCGTACATAACTAACTCTGTAGGTGGCGGAGAAGTAAAAGCTGCGTCACGTTTTCAACTACACACCGTTTTCATCTAGTTTCAACTGGGTTTTTGGATTTTTGGTGCCGTTAAAGTAGCATTAATAATCGTTTACTTCTTTAACGGCAATCCAAAAACGACAATCCAAAAACACAGTCGAAACTAGATAGAAAAAGTGTGTAGTTCAAAACGTGACGCAGCTTTCACTTCTCCGCCACCTACAGAGTTTGTTATGTACGATCATTCATAAACCCCGTGTTATTCCCCGTAGACATTTGACCGAGGGAACCGGAGCCTCGGGGGCGGGACTTATTCTTAAGAGGTCTATACACACAATATACAACAGTTGGGAACCAATCAGATCGCTTGATTTAAGCCACCCGTTTTATATAACCAGACATACAAGTGTATCTATATAACCAGACATACAACTGTATCTATATAACCAGACATACAACTGTATCTATATAACCAGACATACAACTGTATCTATATAACCAGACATACAACTGTATCTATATAACCAGATATACAACTGTTTCTATATAACCAGACATACAAATGTATCTATATAACCAGACATACAACTGTATCTATATAACCAGACATACAACTGTTTCTATATAACCAGACATACAACTGTATCTATATAACCAGACATACAACTGTATCTATATAACCAGATATACAACTGTTTCTATATAACCAGACATACAACTGTATCTATATAACCAGATATACAACTGTTTCTATATAACCAGACATACAACTGTATCTATATAACCAGACATACAACTGTATCTATATAACCAGATATACAACTGTTTCTATATAACCAGACATACAACTGTATAACCAGATATACAACTGTATCTATATAACCAGACATACAACTGTTTCTATATAACCAGATATACAACTGTTTCTATATAACCAGACATACAACTGTATCTATATAACCATACATACAACTGTATCTATATAACCAGATATACAACTGTATCTATATAACCAGATATACAACTGTTTCTATATAACCAGACATACAACTGTATCTATATAACCAGACATACAACTGTATCTATATAACCAGACATACAACTGTTTCTATATAACCAGACATACAACTGTATAACCAGATATACAACTGTATCTATATAACCAGACATACAACTGTTTCTATATAACCAGACATACAACTGTATCTATATAACCAGACATACAACTGTTTCTATATAACCAGACATACAACTGTATAACCAGATATACAACTGTTTCTATATAACCAGACATACAACTGTATAACCAGATATACAACTGTTTCTATATAACTACGACGTACAACATGAAGTTCTTTGGAGAAGGCTACAGTATATGATTGACATTACATAACACATTACTGATCAATGGAATTCAACAGGCAGCGTTATGTTGTTCTATTCTCTTGGTCACAGAGTTAACTCAGTAATATGCACAGCATTATACTTTAGGTTCAGGCAGTATATTTAAACTTGAATAGGATTCTCGTCCTCCTCCTGTCCCTTCTCTCCTCCTCCCTCCTCCTCTCTGTCCTCCTCCTCTCCCTCCCTTCTCTGCTCCTCCTTCTCCTCCTCATCTCTCTCCTCCTCCTCTCCCCTCCCTTTTCTCCTCCTCCTCCATCTCCTCCTCCTTATCACTCTCCTCCTCCTCTTTCCACTCCTCCTCCTCTCCCCCTCCCTTTTCTCCTCCTCCTCCACCTCCTCCTCCTTATCTCTCTCCTCCTCCTCTTTCCACTCCTCCTCCTCTCACCCTCCCTTTTCTCCTCCTCCCCCTCTTCATCTCTCTCCCCCTCTTTCACCTCCTCCTCATCTCTCTCCTCCTTCTCCTCCTCTTCCTACTCTCACACCACGCCCTCCGCACTGCGGATGCCGGGGTATTCTGTCACCGCGAGACTCCCGTTGCAGCGTTCAGAGAGAGAGAGAGAGAGAGAGAGAGAGAGAGAGAGAGAGAGAGAGAAAATGACAGCCAGAGAGAAAGACAGACAGAGAGAGAGAGAGAGACAGTAGGGAGGTCGATAAATCCATCTCCACAACCTCCGGGCGCCCGAGAAACATTTGGAACTTTCTATCGGTCACGTGGTCCTGGGTCCTCTGCAGTGACACCTTGGAAGTCACACCGCGACCGCACAGACACACACACACACACACACACACACACACACGCACACGCACACGCACACACACACACACACACACACACACACACACACACACACACACGCACACGCACACACACACACACACACACACACACGCATTGACAGCTGCCAATTAGAGAACAGATTTAAGTGACTAACGTGCCTCTAGCGCTCGTTCTCCCCTATATGTTGTGGTTCACCTCCTCTCTGCTCCTCCTCCTCCTCTCTTCTCCTCCTCCTCCTCTCTTCTCCTCCTCCTCTCTTCTCCTCCTCCTCCTCTCTGCTCCTCAGCCTCGCGCAGACTCCTCTTCAATGCATTGTAATCCCGCGCATCGGTCGTCTCAAACCGGAGGCACGCGACGGGACAAGGTTCCGCGTTAAATGAACCGGTGGTACCCACGCGCCACCGGGACGAGCACAAGGTGAGTTCGAGTGCGCGCGCAGCCCGGACGAGGCACGTGCCCCCTAACGGTGCGACGACGTCAGAAAACTACAAAGGCGAACTTTGGTTTGAGCAAAAACCTCCGGTCACAGGGGATGTGCGCGCGCGCGCGCGTGTGTGTGTGTGTGTGTGTGTGTGTGTGTGTGTGTGTGTGTGTGTGTGTGTGTGTGTGTGTGTGTGTGTAGTAAGTGTAGTATGTGTGTATATGTTACTCACCAGAAATGTAGTCGAAAGGCAACAACATTTTAAAAAAAAAAGGGAAGACAAAAATGAACGTTTTCAAAAATAAATACTTTTGTTTTGAAGTTCTAGGTTCTAGTTATACGCGATATAATTCTACATAATAATAATAATATTTGTGAATTAAGTTCAACCACGTTCGGTTCTCTCTGTCTTACTATGCAGGGGGTCCCGTCATCCAGATGTTGATGTGTAGTCCAGCGGGGTTAGATGGTTCTATCTCTGATGGTTGGTTTGATCTCTCTCTGGCAGATTCCAGTGCGATCTATAAACCCTTTGTCAAAACTTAACTAAAAGGTTGTATTTTATTGTTCGGCGTTGGTAGAAGTGGATCCCCCTTCCATGTTGAACCCAGTCTGCCTCTAAAAAGCTTTTAATCTGAAAGGGGTTTAATCTGTTATTGTCGCGCGCTCACGGGCACGTCCCCACATGTGTGCTATCAAGCCCCGCCCCCTCCTTGTAAGAACTCTGGTGTGGCTGAGGCTCCCGTCAATCACCGCCAGCAATACAGAGATTAAATGTAGACCTACTTTATTAATCCACCAATAGACCTAGATCAGAACATGATATAATTAAATAGAAACACCACAACAATATGAAATCATGCATTGCACTATATACTATAATATAATGTAATATTAAATAATACTACGTTATATAATATCAAATAATATAATAGAATTGAATATTAAATTGTATAATAAACGGTAATATCGAGTATTTTTTTCTTATGATAAGCGTTGTAGGGTAAGTAAACCTAAAATGTATAAATTAAGTTCATATAATTATAGAATATAAAATATATACTATATCATCTATTATAATATATAACAGATTAATCAAAAATATATAACTATTTTAACTAAAAACTAATAGTTAAACCTCTCCTTTCACACACGTGTGTGTGTGTGTGTGTGTGTGTGTGTGTGTGTGTGTGTGTGTGTGTGTGTGTGTGTGGGTGTGTGTGCGTGCGCGTGCGTGTGCGTGTGCGCGTGTGCGTGTGTGTGTGTACAGGTACGCGCAACGGCAATGGCACCGGTTCCGCGTGCTGGCCTCTCACTCGCGCTCACTCTCCTCCTGCTCGTGACAGTAGTGCACCGGTCCACTCACGCGCTTCAACTCCGCGCCTGAACCCTACGTCACGTACGTCATTTATGTAACCTACGTAACGCCCCGACCGTTCACACCACGCCGGTTACGCCACCAGCGTAGCGCGGCCCGGATTCATGACGTACAGCGACGTACGCGGCACGATCAATTGGCGTACTTGTGTGCGTGCTCCTGCGCATGACGTGCTAGCGCAAAGCGCGGCCTTCAGCTGTATGCTCGTGCTCAGCACAACAACAAGACTCGCGGATTTCTCATTTTACGGTCGCTCGCGGTCAAAAAAAACCCCCCGGACGTCAATCACCCCGCCGGCGTGGAGGTAAGGAGCCCCGCGCGGGCCCTCCGGCGGCGTCCCCGCGCGTCGTTTCGACCCGGTCCCCGGGATGCTGCGCGCTCTCGAGCCGCGGTCGTTCATGGCTGCTCGAGCTCTTCTCTCGTTACCGAGGCCGCGGCGGCGGCGCTGCTCGCGTGCCCCGCAGCCGCTATATAAGAGAGCTGCCGAACCGCGCAACCGCTGGTGCCCGGTCCCCAGCGGTGCCGCGCGGTCGCCTCCGCCTCCGCTGCCTTTTGCTGCTGCTGCTCGGGTCTCAATGCTGTTAGCGGGGTGAACCTGAACCTAAAACCTACTGGTTTGTGGTTCCACTAGCGGTGCCACTAACCCACTGGAGCACACTAAATAAGTGT
>NW_028178091.1:2500-7548 GCF_964030765.1 Micromesistius poutassou | reverse complement strand
CACCAATGCATTGATCTAGCCTGGTGCCCAGAGGCTGCCGCGGATACAAGGAGAAGAAGAGAGGGGAGAGCCGCAGGGTCAGAGTGAGAGAGAGAGTGAGAGAGGGGGAGGGAGGGAGGGAGGCAGGGAGGGAGAGTAATGTGAGGGAGACAGATTGTACATGTGGCTGGCTGCAGGGAGCTGTGGGTATCATGCAGTACATGGTACTGAGAGGAAGCAAGAATTGTTCTCAAATACAAGATGGATATTTCATTGGATGTACGTCGTGCCCGCATATCCAGCAGCATAGCAACAGCGGAGGACCAGGAGAACCCCATATATTTAATCAACATTATTATTTTTGGCACAATGTGATTAAAATAATTTTATTAAGTGTTATTTAAAATGAATGTTGGGGGTGTAGTTTACATTTTGCTGCTGAGTGGCCACACCTGAAAAGAACAACAACTTTGTGTTACAATTTGAATGAGCATCTTGGGACGTGTGTGTGTGTGTGTGTGTGTGTGTGAGAGTGTGTGAGTGTGTGTGTGTGTGTGTGTGTGTGTGAGTGTGTGTGAGTGTGTGTGTGTGTGTGTGTGGTAAAGAGAAAATCCCACACATTGCTGACTCTAAAGACAAGCATGGATCATATTACTCTGGACCTTAGGACCACACACAGGCCCACCGTACTGTATATTTGTTTTATTGCGCTCTCTCTCTCTCTCTCTCTCTCTCTCTCTCTCTCTCTCTCACACACACACACTCTGTCCCTCTCTCTCACTCTCTCTCTCTCTCTCTCTCTCTCTCTCTCTCTTTCTCTCTCTCTCTCACACACACACACACTCTGTCCCTCTCTCTCGCTCTCTCTCTTTCTCTCTCTCTCTCTCTCACTCTGTGTCTATCTCTTTCTCTTTCTCTCTCGTATTTCTTTGTTCATGTAGACATTTAGTATTTATATTTAATCACATATTTATTATAAAATAGGAGAACTGCAATAAACTGTGTGATGTAATGATAACTCTAAATATTTTTCACACATGAAGGACAAAGGGGGAACTAATTAAACAGTAAACTGCCTGGAAGGCAGTTCTACAGGAAACAGTTTAGTTAACGTTTGAGTAAGTGTCATTGCACGTCTTCTCAAAATGTACTTCTACGTGTATTAGGGTCTGACTTCTACAAATACATCCTGATGCTCCCGTGGGCTCTCGGTATGGGTGGTTTGTGGTGAAGAGATTTGTTCTGTAGCAAAACATACAAGGTGTTAGGCCAAGTGAGGGAACGTTGCTGCAGAATGGAGAGAGCAAAACGAGAAACTGTGGTTTTCCTGGGCCTCTTCTCACTAAAGAAAACTGAATCGGAATTTACGCCAAATGTGCTTGTTATGCTGAATTTTGTGGACCTCATCAAAAATCTATGACCAAAAAAAGTAGTATGCTGTCGATAGTTTCGCTCAGCGATCATTTTAGATTGTAGTTATGTTGCTGTTTCCCACCAAAGTGCCAATTAAAATATTCCCCACTTCTCTCTATCTGAAAATATCTCTTCTTCTCCATTGCACTCCTCGTCTGTCCTCTGCTCTCCTCTCCTGTCCTCTCCTCTCCTCTCACTCCCCTCTCCTCTCACTCTCCTCTCACTCTCCTCTCCTCTCCTCTCACTCTTTTGTCTCCTCTCCCCTCTCCTTCCCTACTCTCCTCTTCTCTCCTTTCTCCTCCCCTCCTCTACCCCCTCCACTCTCCTCCTCTCCCCACTCCTCTCCTCTTCTCCTATCCTCCCTCCTCATCTATCCCCTCTCCTTATCCCCTCTTCTCCTCTCTCCTCTTCTTGTCCTCTCCTCCCCTCTCCTCCTCTCCTCTCCTCTCCCCCCTCTCCTCCTCTCCTCTCCTCCCCTCCTCTCCTCTCCTCTTCTCCCCACTCCCCCTCTCCTCCCCTCTCCTCCTCTCCTCTCCTCTATTCTCCCATCCCCCCCTCTCCTTATCCCCTCTCCTCCTCTCCTCTTCTCCCCACTCCCCCCTCTCTTGCCCTCTCCTCCCGTCTCCTCCCTCTCCTCTCCTCTCCTCTCCTCTCCTCTCCTCTCCTGTTCATCTGCTGAGGCGGATCTGAGGCTCCGGTAGTGGTGACAGAAGTAGGCTGTGCACGCTGCAGCGTGTGCCCAATCAGGGGCGATCTGCATGGTAATGTGTGGCAGGGGCGGGATAATGAAGTTCCCAGCTTGCCGGCTGGAAGGCTATCCTCCGGTGTGCTGAGTGATTTATCTCCTCTGTCAAGAGCCAGGACAGCCAGGCCTTGTCCTTCCCAGTGGTCCCGGGGAACAGGAGTCGACCGGCGCCAGATAGGAGATGTGGGGAGAGCAGAGGGTTGCGTGGAAAACCCGGTATGGCCTACATATGGCGAATTTGCAAACAAAACAATGCCCAGCAACAAATAACACTGTATTGCCTATATTTCAAATAAAAAAAAACAACAAGCGTTTTTATATAATGCCGGTGTACAGCGTTGCGTTTAAGTAGCAGGGAGCATCACATCTGGCTCCAACCATCTTGTTTCATTCCCTTTGTCCCCTAAGATGGAGGACGATTCAAAATACAGTATGTAAAATAGTTTTACAATCATAATGTATGGGCTGAAGAGAAGACATGAAAGTGTGGTAAATTATCTTCAATGATTTTTCCAGAATAATTTAAATTAGCTTTTTTGTTAATCATGAATCATATCAGATGGAAACCCCGTCAACTGATCCAACTCCCGTAGTCAGATTAAAATCAGATTACAATCAGATCAGTCACATGAGCTCTCGCTTCTTCCTTCAGTTGTCTCGTTAAAACCTGAAAATAAAACTTAAGAGTCGCAGGGTATCGGTGTTACCATGACAAAACAAGAATTATGACACACACACACACACACACACACACACTTCTCATACCCCTGTGTCTCTCTTTCGATCTAACATGGCTGTCTGTCACACGAGGCTGAGCGTGGACATTGCGGCCTGGCCTGCGTCTGGCTTGTTCTTGACAACATGCCATTCAGCTCCTTGCCTTGGAGGCTCGAGGTCTGTGGTGGCTTTAAATCTCTGTCAGACTTGACCTTGGACTAAAGGAGTTACATTAGTCCAATGAAGTACATAATGAGTTCATTTAGGTAATTAAGCGTTCAGGTGGAAAGGCTTGGAATACGCCCCGGGTCTCTTCCAATGGTCAGGACACTGAATAAAACCAATCCCCCGTCCCTCAACAATGTGTCTGTATGTGACGGACCAGACCGTGGCGGGGATCTCTGGATGAATGCACATTCAAACAAACTGCTCTCTCCACTCTCGTATGCTTGTTATAGATATCTGCAAATAAAGTTATGTTGACTATTTCGTATCGTTCTAGCTTTCTGAAGGACTACCTGTAATGGACATTGTTGTGTTGACATGAGGCTGTTCATGTGTTTTTAAGTCAGTTCTTTGCATAATACTTTTTTTAATATATAAATTCTCGAGGCTGGCTATGACATGTCAACTATGCATTATTATCCAATTTTTAGTTATTTCTGTATTTTTATTTTAGATTGTATTGTTTCCAGAGACTAGAGTAGTCGCTACTGTAAGTCCAGCTGGTTATTGGGTAGCTAGTTTTAAAAATGGCTAAATGTTATACCAGTTATGATAATGCTTGAACCAAAGAGGAGTTTCAGGGTACCAGTTACTCTAATCCACCACTATTATGAAGGTAGGTTGTTTTGGAAAGCTTTGCTCACATAAGTAGCCATTTAAAAATGCTTCAGTCAACCAACCAAAGAATCACAACCATCATCAATAACAACCGCATCTCACCAGTTGGAACATTTCCCTTGAAAAAAACTCGTAATTTTGTTTAATGAGAACAACAATTTGCTTGCATTGTCTTGCCTCACCTCTCTCATTGTGATTAATTAAAACAAACGAACAAAGCCAGGAGTTCTCCTAACCTGAATAGCTGTGAGCTGACAAGACCAACCGCACTGGGATTGAATTAGTGCACATCGGAGGAATTCATTATCTCCGTTCTTCTCTCTAATTTGGAAGCCGTAAAATAGCTATTGGATACCAAAATAAAAGTACAAAGCGGTAAATTCACCTAAGATAATATAGGTTTTAATTGTTATCTAATTGATGTATGTAGTTTGGAAAATATAATAAAACTTAAGTTATTCCCTAGTATATAAATACTACTACTACTACTGCTGTAATAATTAGTCAATGTATTTTTCAGAAACTAAAGATGACTGTGTTTTTTCAAACAACGTATTCCAACCAGTTAATATGTATGTAATATGTGTATGAACTCTGCAGACCGTCTACAGTCTCACACCGTTAAGCTGAATGTACAGTGTACATGTATGCATAAATATAGATAATAGAGAGGGGAGTGTACCATGTCCCTAAACAAGATGTAAAAAATAAAAAAGATAACGTGGTGGCACGTCGGATGGTAGCATGTAGAAATGTTTTTCATTGCGTCAACGACAAAATAAATCACAAATTCAACTCAACGCTGAGCATTTCCCTGCGTTGCTTACGCTTTTTAGCGTCTCTTTTCATCTTGTTGCATTTTTTTTTGCATTTTTCGAATTTCACTTTTTTTAGTGTGTTTGTCAAACACAGCGTATAGCACAAGCCTCTGCACCGGGGCTCATTATTAGAGAGCGTTAACAAGTTGGTATTCAAGCCGGGACGGAATTGGTACACAGTAATTGACTCCTGGAACCTTCTGGTTGCTTTAAAGGTCCAATAATGGCTTCTGCTTTCCGCGGGCGTGCGGGTTGACATGTGCAATACGCCGGGCTCATTTGTTAGCGGGGCTGTCTGACAGAAGCACCGGGCCCTGCCGGATGAATTGTAAGCAGGTACCTGCATTTCATGACGGACTCTCTTCCTGTCTGGCTGCCTCTCTCTGACTGCCAATCACAGTGCTCCCCACTCCATCAATCCGCCCCCCGCGTTATCAGAAACACTTCTCATGGAAATGTTTTACAGCATTAAAGACAGATTGCATCGCAAGACATAGGGAGGTGTGGCCCACATACACACACACACACACACA
>NW_028178092.1:0-14928 GCF_964030765.1 Micromesistius poutassou | reverse complement strand
GAGCTAGCTGATTAATGAGCATGGTGTGGGGGTGTGTGGAGTGCACAAGTGCAGGGGGTAATTACTTGTAGTTGGCCCTGTGGCTATTCACTCAAACTTGCAAGATGTATCCATATGTGTTTCATTTATTATTTTAGAAAACAGTATGTAGTCAACATTTGTATAGTTAGCCAAGAGACAATAAACAGTAGTGTGTGTGTGTGTGTGTGCGTGCGTGGTGTGTTTTGTCTCTCCCTCCCTCCCTCCCTCCCTCCTCCTAGTCTGAGCTCTCTCTCTCTCTCTCCCTCTCTCTCTTTACCTCTCCCTCCCTCCTCCTAATCAGAGCTCTCTCTCTCTCTCTCTCTCTCTCTCTCTCTCTCTCTCTCTCTCTCTCTCTCTCTCTCTCTCTCTCTCCTACTCGGACAGCTGTAATAACAACCCAATTACACCTCGCTCAGCATCCCTCCCCGGCCTGTGCTCCCCTAGCACTCTGAGCGGCGAATATAAAAGAGAGAAGAAGAAGAAAAAAAAGAATAGAAAATGAACCTCAACGTGTGTCAAATAAATTGGGATAAAACATTTCTGCTGGCTTCCACCGTTGCAACGGCACGTTTCACCCCGGCGGTGTTAAACGTGAGGCATGCAAAGTGAGGCATGCAAAGTGAATAACAGATTAAGAATAATGAGGCCAAAAAGGAGAAATGATTTTAATGTGCAGGTGGGAGACCGAAAAAATAATTCAAATAAAGTATCGGTGAGATTATAGTCATTCACGCACAGAGACATTTCCGTGGGATTATGGGTGGGGGTCTGGATGAAGCAGTGGACAGGTGGGCGCCGTGGTCCGCTCAGGAACGAAGGCTCGGAGGCGCACCGACGCCAAGAGGAGCTCATGAGCAATCGCCAGGAGAGGAAATCAGTCAGAGTAATGGTATTAACCCCTGAGAGGTGGGTGGGTGGGTGGGCTTGGGGTTTCGCTGGGGATTTGATTATTTTCCTGAACGGGCCTGGAACACATCGCCACATAAAACATGACATTTGTTGCAATCGAATCATGGGAGACATCCGGTTTATTTCATCCAATAATGGAAAAAAAATGATGTCAACCTGCCACTGTCTTTCTTTCTTTTATTTTTTTTTAACCCGCCCGTCAAAGACAAAGCAGAGGTGGCCACGGGACCCCACTACACCTGTTAAAACACACAGACATTCACAGACGCTGAGCCAGAGAACTAGGAATGGGGGGAGAACGCAATTATGACAATTATTGGAGGCTATCAAAAGAAAACGACTGAGCGCAGCCGGGAGAGAGGGCGTGGGGGATCGAGAAAGACTTGGCTTCGCCCCAGAGGTAAGCTCTAAGGAGGTCCATCTGCATATCAAAGCGTCCTGCGGTCAGGGGGTCAGTACATACATATGGATCTATGCCCGCTTTAAAGACTGGTTCAGGTTTAGAGGCTGGTGTGTTTTTTTTCTTAAAGAAAGCATCCCTACTGTAAACAGGCAGACATGTGGAAGGGTTTTACCGGGCCGATGAAACTGGGCAATGCGTGCGACATGAGGAAAAAGAGCAAACAAAATATAGAAATAAAGACACTGAGAAAGAAAGGAAGGAAGAACAAATGAGAAGAGAGAGATGGGTCGAGAGATGGGTCGTCCTTCAATCGTCGTTGTACGTTCGCTGTTCTCTACCCGACCTACATCGCGAGTGGCCTACCGGTTGATTCAAGGCCCATCCTATCCCATAGCTTTGTGGTCAGCCCATTCCTTTGTGTGTGGCTGGAGCAGCAGCATCCCACTACTAGTAATTGATGTGGTCCACCACTTCCTGTGTGAGCTGAACACTAGGAGGCAACCAAAAACTACTATTCCACTGTTGTACATCAGTTGAGTCAAGATAAGTGAGTGCAAGTGTGTGTGTGTGTGTGTGTGTGTGTGTGTGTGTGTGTGTGTGTGTGTGTCTTATTTGGTATGAGTTCATGTCCTGTGTGTGCATGCGCACATTCAGGTGTGTGTATGACTAATGCATCACACACATAACATGTGTCATACATGTTACTGTGAGTTCCCACACGCATTTGGATGGAGGGCCTCCATGAGCCTTGACTGTGTTGCCCAGGGTGTATTGTGGGTAAGTGGGCGGCATGCCAGACCCCCAGAGCACGTGGGTGGGTGTGTGAGTGGGTGGGATTAACAAGGTGGGGTGCATGTGGTGCGTAGGGATTCATCCACCGTCATGGTCTGGAGTAAACACACTCCCTTCACACCTTAACCCTGGAGCCGATATGGGAAAGTCAAATGACTTCACTTAGACAGGGCTTACAGTTCACATGACCATATGGGAAAGAGTTGAGTTGTGTACTGAGGAATTCATGCACCCATTCTTAACACAGCATATGCACACACAGACACACACACAACACACACAAACACATAAACATGTGAAGTGTGTGCATTGGGTTTGAAGGGGCTTGACCTATCACATGTACATTTAGGCATGTTGAATTTTGTTTGAATATGCGCACACACACACACACACACACACACACACACACACGCAAGCTTGCCATAGCTTTATGTGGATTGTCTCCGCAGTAGGCAGTGGTTGGATAATATAATAATAATAAAATCAATGGAATTCACATGAAGATTTTAAGAGCTGCCGTGGGTGTGTTTCAACTGAGCTTGCAGCATGATCCTCATACTCTCATTTGTGGTCATGGCCACTGGCGCTCCTCAACAGATAACTAACCCCCGCACTCAAACTGTCTTTCATGTCGGTAGACAGAGAATAAAACAACTCTCTGGAATAAAACGGTGGGTGTTTTATAGCAAACATCTGGAAACTCCGTTCTCTGCAGAGCGGTGCAAAGGCAGGGAGGGAGAAAAATGTCACGCTTCTAATTGCACTGAGTTTGGCGAGGAAAAGGCCAGGTTGAAGCACGGGCGAAAGGGGATTTGGCGATAATTATTACATAAGGGGAAAGGGCCGAAGATTAGGAGTCCAACTTGAACGTTGTCCTTGTGGGGTGGAGGGGAAGTGAGGCTCAGCTGCTGGCCCACCTTCTGGGCTGGCTGGGGCCTCTACGTCCTGATAACATCTGGGCTCCGGCCCAGTCAAAGGGAAGGACGTAGCCTGAGAACATTGCTCTTTCGTGTGTTTGCTTCAGGTCAACCCAATATGCTCTTTCCCTTACTTTCGGCTACCTGAAACAGTTCTCCTCAGGTTCAGGGGGATTTTCCTCAGGTACTCCTGCTTCCAACACCTCTAAAAACGTGTGTCAGCATACCATGAGCCTACTCCAGGTACACAAAGGTTCAATATACATTTAGGGTATTAGGCAGACGCTTTTTATTCACAGCGACGTACAACTGTTCATACACACATTCCCAGCAGAGTCAACCATTCAAGGGCGAAAGCCAGCTCGTCGGGAGCAGTTAGGGTTAGGGTCAGTTAGGGTTAGGTGTCTTGCTCAGGGACAACTCTAAACTCAGCTAGGAGGATCAAAATTTGCAACCTTCCGGATACAACCCGCTCTATCTCCTGAGCTAAGCCGACCCTTATAAAAATAACCCTAGCGTGCCAAGTGTTTGACGCGTGACTTTGTTGATGCAGCATGTTTCTCTTCATAACTTTTGCAAGCTAGGTAGAAGCGAGTGTCTGTCTGTATTTTGGATCTGCACGCGGATCAGGGAGACAACCGTTGCCATCCAGCATTAGGGACGGCCCAGGGACAGCCAGCATCAAAGCAGCGCGGCAGCCTTTGATGTGGGCTAGGTATTTCTTAAAATACTGCAATTTAATTCACTTGAAATTGTTGCTTTTAGCAATACGCAAGATGGAAAGTGAATTAATACGTGTGAATGTGTGAGCATCATTTCAGCTGCTACAAAGATATTTCTGTGTAACATATAGTATATATATATATATATACAGGAGTAGCCGGCCTGTGTGTGTGTGTGTGTGTGTGTGTGTGTGTGTGTGTGTATCAGCAAAAAACACGTAAACTTCTCCATGAAATGCTTAGCTTGCACTCTTCTCAGCTCCCATCTCCAATGTCCCTTTATCTGCTGTGTTCACACCCAAGTGCATCGCTAGGCCGGCTGCACGTGTTTTAAGAAATATTCCCCTGGAGAACCACCATACCCTACTTGTTTTTTATCGACTGCAAAAAAGACACACAACAAGATTACAAATGGCAGTCCTTCAAATCAGCATCAACGCGTCGTGTGGGCGACTTCTGCAGTTTCTTCCCTTAATGCCACCAATGCGGCTCCTTGCTTGGAGGGCGAGCAGAAGATAAAAGGAGCCTAATAAAACAGAGTCGGATACTCCGGGGAGAGCCCTATATCTTATTACCAGTGGATTGGCGCAGGCGCTTTCAACAAAGTCAACAATCACAAGCAATTAGGAGCTCGGAGGCCAGGAGACTGCCTGAGAGTGCTTAGTGCTGAACAAACAGTTAACATCTCCTTCCTTCAGAGACCCAGAGCAGCCGGGGAGATGAAACGAGAGAGAAAGAGACTGAGACTGAGACTGAGACTGAGAGAGGGAGAGGGAGAGGGAGAGGGAGAGGGAGAGAGAGAGATTAAGACGCCACCGGCGGCTTCTAATAATTTTTCGATCATCAGCAAAACCAACGCCGGCTCTAATCCAGGGCACACAGACCCCGGCCAGCCGTATACAGGAATGCGCTTCGGAGGAATTCTATAATTAAACCAACCTACTCAGTAAGACCGTTTTCCAACCACAAAAGCCCATCTAGACGGTGAGAAGAAAACGGCCAGTAAGTTTCCCCGCCGTCACATCGAACGCTCTGTTAGAATCCAATTTAAATGCTTAAACGGCGACGCTTAGGACATCGGGCTATTTGGGGCCAGAGCGTAGAAAATGACGCATAACATCTCAATGCCAAGGGTCGCCGGTCTGACCCACAATTTTTGGGTAATGGTTGTAGCCTGTGCCATAATTATATAATCATGTTTTCTAGTCCCGCCTTCTTCTTAACAGCCAGGTCACAGAGTCACGTCTCTGAAAGCCATGTCTGTCTCAAAGACATTATAACGCAGAGATACACAATTAGTTGACCTTTCACCCACACTGGGTTGCTGAGAAATTCTGTCCTCATTAGTGTTCGTCCCTTGATAAACATTTGGCTAATATTTATTCACACATTTACCATGTTAGATGCATCTGTTTTTATTGCTTTTCCTTGTATATTTGTATTGCTCATAATACTAGCATTGTTAGTATAAAAAAAAAGTAAAAGAAGAAAGCGCCATCCAGCTTATATTTACAGAACCTCATTCTAGGGTATATACCTTCATAGAAACTATCATGACTCACATTGCTGGGATTTCTTCTATTTCTTTCACTTTTCACTGTTATCCTTCTGTATGTATCACAGCCCCTTTTAGTGACTTCCCAGAGCCAGAAACGGTTAAGGCAAAGTAATTAGCAATTATTTCAGGGATCAAAGGTTGACTTTGAGAATTAGAAATCGGCCAGTGATATTTGGCAGAAGTTTGGAAACAAAGACCCCTTTTCAAGGACATGGAAGCGGGTCAATTGGCAAACGAGAGCTTCGTGAAAACAGAGCGCCTACGACGGTGGGCTTGTGGGTTTGAGGTCGGTGCAGGCTGCTGGCTCACAGAAGGTATAAGGCCCAGGCAGAAAGAGGCACCGTTCAGATCGAGTTTAGCAGGATTAGGAACGGGCTCTAGCTTGAGTATTGGGAATCCATTAAGCTGCTATGGTATTTCTTTGGGTTTTTTTCCCCAATGTTTTGCAGGTGTCTTATCTGAGCACTCACCCAGGACTGGTCCGGGCTGAAGGTGTGAACCTGGTCTTCCGGTTCTTCCTCGTGTAAGGCCTGCTGGAACTCGTGCCTCAACCTTTGTATCCGGTCATGGTTGTTGGGAGCCACATGGCTGTGAGGGAAAGAAAGAAACAGGGATTATATGATGTTCCATTTCATCACTTTTCATTTCATCACTGTTAATTTCTCAATCGGTCGAAAGAGAGTGGTTTAAGTACTTTGCATCCTTATGGACGTGAGCTTTGACTTACTTTATAAAATTGTAATGAAATCAAATTTAAATACATTTGAATGCACTGATAGTAGAGCTACAATTATATTGATTCCACAATGTATGCTACATATTATGCATAATATAAATCTTGATTACTGAGCACTGAGTATATGAAATAGATCACTGGGTCACACCACAAAACTATTCCACCAATCAAACCGATCTGAATGTTCAATCAATTGTGATATTTATTCCATTTAACTGAACAATTTCCTTTCACTCTCACTCTCTCTTCCTCTGCCTTAACTTCTCAAGGGGAAGTAAAAAAAATGGTCCCCAGTGCACCATTGTGAGTGATGCATGTCCACTTTAGACGGGAGAAAGAATATAGGGCTCTTTAAGGCACACAGTCATTAAACACTGCACTGTGGAAAACCTTCATTTACATCCCCTTCATTACATCGCTTTGAGGTGCATGTCAATATAAATCAATAGTCTTCCTTCAGACTAATCAGCCTGCTCTTTTATCACCAGCAACAGAGGCGGCGCACGACAGAAAGCATAATTGTGATGGGACAAGCAGGCCCGATAATAAGCTGGCGTTTATGCACACCACGAGGGGGATACTGAAGGTTAAGCCGGCCAGGGAATGTTTATGCTCGAAGGCAGGGGAGGGAGGGAGGGAGGGAGGCCGGGGTGGATGGATGGTTGGATGGATGGAACGGTCCATGAATGGACGGAAGAGTTGCAGAAAGAGCAGAGGGGCTAGGACAGTCAGTCCATGAGAATAACAGACAACGAGAGAGAGAGAGCACAACCAAACACCGAACCACCAAAAAGCAACGGGGGAAGAGGGTGGTGTGATGAGTGTCGATGCTGTCGGACGGAGGGGCTGAGCGACGGAGTGACACTTTCAAAGGGAAACAGCTGTCACCCATGTCCGCTCTCTCCCTGGTCTGAGTGGCACTCGAAGGTGGTCTATCTGGGGGGGGGGGGGGGGGGTGGGGGGGCATTGAAGAGATAGTTTTATTTCGGCCTCAACGATTCTGGCCACGATTACGTTGATAATTGCACATCAGAGTGAGCACATCAGAGTGACGATAATGGCACCAGGACAGCCTGCCAATCAACCTTTGTCGAGAGCACACTAAACAGTGCCTCATCGGTGTCAGCGTTGGCGATAGCCCCCAGAGCGAGCCAATCATGTCCAGCCATGCAGAGGCGTCAGCGGGACATGATTGTCCTGTTATCCATATGGCCCGCAGCAGAATCAATTGTGTTAGTTATACTCCATTTGATGGCCTAAACTTTATGTGCGTGGGAGCGGGGGGGAGCATACATTACGGGCTTGATGGTGGATGTGGATGATTAAGTGGCTCACTGGCGTGTGAGTTGGGTTATGCTTTTTAGGGCCGGGGTCCAACGGTGCAGTCCTACTATTACCATTCATTGGAAAATCAATTTCACATTTCCTGTTTGCACGGGGTGTCTTAAAGACCATATGGTTCATTAGAGAAACACATTTAACTGCGGACCATAAAGGATGGCACTTTTTATTACAGAAATCGCATCACTGGCCTGATGGCTCATTTCGAGTAGAATATTGTGATGGGGTTGCGCCATTGTGTGTCAAAAGAGCAATTATTTCCTATCTTCATTATTTTGTGTTTTATTGAAACTAAACATTTTTCAATGCGTACTGGTGTCCAAATATATATTTTTTAACATTAAAATGGAACGGGGTGAAACATATATTTGCAGTATTGTCATGCAGTATAGTAAAGTATAGTATAAAGTATAGAGTATAGTATAGTATACAGACACACACCCCAAATGTTCGTATGAGAAAGACAGCACAAGACCAGAGCTGGTGAACAGATTTCTTCCATGTGAATATGTATCACTTTAGAACCATCATAACTGTAACTTTAGCGCTTGGACAAAAGATCACAGATCCAGCCCAGGCAGAAAGCTCAGTTCCTCAGACCTTTCCAACCAAGGACCTAGAAGTTAACCTCCAACAAACAGACCAGTAAATCTCCCCGCCATTCTATCCCCAGAGAGGCTCCCTCCTACATCCAGCTGGGGAGCCAGGGAGAGGGGCCGCAACCTGGGCTATAAACAAGTCCATGCGACACCATATACACTTGGCCACAAACGGAGACCTTTGGGCCCACTCCTGGCCGGCCGAGTATCAATCTGAGGGGGGGAGAGAGAGAGAGAGAGAGAGAGAGAGAGAGAGAGAGAGAGAGAGAGAGAGAGCGAGAGAGCAAGAGAGCAAGAGAGCGAGAGAGAGAGAGAGAGAGAGAGAGAGAGCGAGAGAGCAAGAGAGCAAGAGAGCGAGAGAGAGAGAGAGAGAGGGGGGGGGGGGGGGGGGGGGGAGAAAGAGAAGAAAGAGGGAAAGGGAGAGCAGGGATCTTGGGTAATGTAATCAAATATCTACTTCAGAGAGCCGGAGGGGGGCTCAGGGTGGGACGGAGGGCGAAGGAAGTTGTTTGGAGACAAGATCTTCTAGTAAATTAAAGAAACAGGGCCTCGACATATTCATCAAAGTGCCACAAATGGAAATTGCGTCAGGTTTGCGGGAGGGAGCGGTAAAGGAATTGGTGGGAATTGAATGAGGGCTGGATCCGTCACGGCGGTATCAAAGCGGGGGCCTTTTGCGCCTGTCTGGAGGGGCTCTACAACCCCATTCACCCCCCCGCCCTCCCTACAACATTCACTCCTTCCACTCCACCACACCACAGTAGTACAAAGTCCATGGGGTTTCTTGGAGGGGAGGGGGGGGGCACTATGATAAACTGGTAGGACAACCATATTGAAATGGGTAAGAATGGAAGGCTTGGGGCTGAGGACCCAGTGGGGCGGGGATGGGGTAAGGGGGAGACATAGTCCCGTGATCCCCATCAGTCAGAGCGGCCTCATCTCCCTACACAAACAGTACGGACGCAGACGCCCGCGACCAGAGAGCAAATCCATCGGTTAACGAAATTCTTCTTCCGGCGGCGGCCGGTGTCAAAGCCTGCCGTGCATAAATCCTCACGTGAGCGCATCAAAGTCAATAATGGGCTGGCGGAACAAGAGCTTAACAGACAAGAAATGGGAGAAAAAGGGAGGGAGCGCTTGTTTGCTGTCTGACAGTGGGTGTGGTGGGTCAACAGACAATTTTCCAATTAGGCAGATGAATGTGTCCCGTGGCCCTGGGATGAGTGCGTGTATAGGCGGAATATGATTGAGCGCCGCTCATCAGTACATGACCGGCCGTGTGTTTGTGCACGAGGAGGAAAAGGTCAGATTTTTGTGGGAGTGCACTCAGGGGCACCGGGGGGGGGGGGGGGGGGTGGCGGGGTGGGGGTGCGCGGTCCGCATCCCAATCGTGCATGCGCGGACAGGCGCCGGTAATCCGAAGGCCGGCCTTTTGAAACGGGAGTCAATGGAAAAAAGGGAACCGGGCAATTAAAGTGCATGGGAGGAGATAAAGTATCCATATGCCTTGGCATTTTGCAGTCAGCATCTCCATTCTCCACCGTATAATAATGACATTTGCTCAATATTCATCTGTGTTCCCCGGGTCTGAAATGTCAAAGCTGAAGCCTCGCTGTTTGTCCACATCTCCTGCATAACCCATGCAAACACATTTGAGTAAACACGACCGGAAAAGCACCCCTCACAGCAGAAAGCGGTTTTCAAAAAAAAACATTGTGAAGACGCTGGCACACACACACACACACACACACACACACACACACACACACACTCCCTTTCTCCTTCTCTTTTTGTCACAATCTCAATTTTGCTGTTCCCTGTCTCGCAGTTATGTTAAAAGCCCGGTCTCCATTCAGGTGACTCGGATGGTTGTCGTTAAGAGCTGAAAGCTTAGGCGGAAGGCTTATTTCGAGAGGTGAACCTGTGAATTCACAGGCCTGCTGGGTCGAGAACAGGACAGGCCTGTCTGAACAAAAACCCTCCACTCTAACCCTCCCTTCTCTGGCCCACACTTACTTACTCCCTCCATTTCTTCCTGTTTCTTCAACCTTAAGAAGGTATGCACCTTCTGGAGATTACACCCACTCCACAGTAAGCAAAGTCACAACGAAACAAACAAAAGCAAAAATACAAACAGCAAAGCAATAGCAGGTAGGGCTCTTGCAGTGATGAGATACTCATCATGTAAACGCATTATTATACAGCGGCTTCGCTCAAATGAGAAAAGGGTTTCACAACACATTCACAACACATTAGACGGCCAGAGAGGCCAGCGAGACAAAGCCCCCCCACCGGTGAACAAAAGCCACCGCTCAACAGCGAGCCACGTGCGCTCGTCCTTCTGTGTGAGTCGTGCAAGGAGTGTGTGGCGTTGCGTGCGCGTCCCTGTTTCCACCTGTGGCTTCGGGGGTTAGATTGAGGGAGTCGTTGACAGGGGTCATGACCTCTGTAAGGCTGCGGTTGAGGTGTGTGGACGCCTGACTGTGTAATTGTCATCCTTTGATCCCAGCAGGATTTGGCAGATGTCACACACGCACACACACAGACAAGCGCACACACTCACACTCACACACACACACACACACACACACACACACACACACACACACACACCATTGGGCTTAGGCCAGGATGCAAAGTATGCCCCCCCCCCCCCCCCCCTAGCCCACTGAACCTCAGATGTAGGGGGGATCAAAGCCCCAAGGAGTCCTGACATGCCGGTAACACTGCAACCCAGGCCAATTGGAGAAGTAATCCAATCATGAGAGTGGGTAGTGGGGTCATGTGACCACTTCTGAGGTCAAAAAGGTCAGCTCCAGCCAATCAGGGTGAGAGGTGGAGAGAGTGATTCGTTAATAATCCTGCGGGTCCAATATCACTAACCAAAGTTTGACACTGAGTAGTCTGAAAGTTGACTAGGCGCTATGAGTGCGCCCCAGATACACTCCTTTGCTTTTTCGAATGGAAATGGCACAAAATGGTTATAGCTTCAGTGTGTTTTGAAAATCTGATCAGAGGGGCTGTTATTTCTTATCGGATCACTGTCAAATCAAAATTCTAACAGATTATCCCAATTTTTCACTCGGGCGCCCGGTATCTCCATTCGCCAGATGAAGGGGCAGACTTCTTAAGCTAGCCCCTTTGGCAAACTTGCGTCAAGTCAAAGGCTCAGCTCATATTTATTCCTCAGCCCCCTAGACTTTCATTTATTTCAAAGGCAGAGGATGAGTCGTTTCTTTTTTCAGCAGGGAGATGGACAGCCTTTGGGACCAACAGAGATATAGAGAGAGATTAGATCTGCATTACCGCTGGTCATTTCTGTGGGGAAGGGGGATAAAGATAAAGCATTTGAAAAAAAGAAAACACATCTTCACAGGAAATCAACACACACACTCTCTCACACACACACACACACACACACAACACACACACACACACACACACACACGCACACACAAGCCGGTCTAAGATACAGGTTTTGCACCAATCAATCCGGACAGCTCATAAAGTAAGACAGCCACCAAACCTCTTCCTATACATCTCACTTCCTATATTGTGCCTTACTTTCAGCTCCTTTTTCCTCTGCCTGGCCATCTCTCCATACCTGTATCATTACATGGCTTTGTCTTCTAGTGTCATGCATGTCATGGCTCAGTTCCTGTCTGGTGGGGAGGATATGACCCTAACCAGCCCCACCACCACTCTAGTATACTGCAGAGGGACAGCTGCATGCAGGCAGGACAAAAGGCCTGTAATACCCTGGATTTCTCAGGCTCTTGCTCTTGCCAATGTCTCTCCAGGGCTGATGCACCCGACACTGGCGCCTGGCCAGCTATAGGCCTCGCCACTTCACAGGCGCAGTTGTTGCGCAGATGATTGTGTGCTTCTGTGCATGTGTGAGTGTGTCTACTCTGTGTATGTTTGTGTTTTTGTGTCTGTGGGTGTTTGTGTGTCTGTGCATGTGTGCATGTTACTGTGTGTCTGTGTGCGTACTTGACTGTGCATGTGTGTGTGCTTGTGTGTATGTCCATGTGACTTTATGTGTACGCATGTGTGTGAGGGTGTGTGTGTGTGTGTGTGTGTGTGGGTGTATGTGTGTGTATTTGTGAATGTGTGTGTATTTGTGAATGTGTGTGTGTGTGTGTGTGTGTTTCCGGGGTGCTGTGGCTGCCTTCAGACTCTCAAACAGTCTGTAAGGGGCCGTAGTGTCCTGGGAGACTCCCCCACCCCCCGCCCCCCTGTCTTCTCTAGTGGCCACCCGGGCCCCAGCGCAGCGTGACCGGGGAGCATGGAGCTGTGATTAACCAGGGGTAGGCGGAGGGCGCCTGTGGAGCGAGTCCCTTCTGGCAGGCGCTCCAACGAGGACAGCGCCTGGAGTGACTGCATTCTTTTTGCACATCGACGATAAGAAGCCTAAACCCCCCCCCCCCCCCCCCCCACACACACACACACATACAACCCTACAGCTCAGCTCTCCCCGGGGGGCCTCAGAATGAAGCCCTGAACAAGGGAGCCAGACAGCTGAGTGAAGCCACCTCCTCGTCGCCTTCCCTGGAGACGCGTAACCCTGGACACATCCTATTTGCAGTGACGGCGCCCCTTTCCACCCTAGCGACAGCCACGCCGTCATCGCACAGGGGACGCAGTGTTTATTTATAAAAGTGTTTGCCCTGTCTTTTGCTCGCCTGCCAGCCTCTATCGCTCTGTGCTACATTGACTTGCATCCTTTCTTAGTGTCCTCCTCGAGGGAACATTGCCACATTTTGGGTTTGCCCTTGAGGACACAACATTACAGCAGTCTACATGGGAAGACGACTCGGCCAATACCCGCTGTCTGCTCTGTCCTCTCATAGGGACATGTTTTAAATATATATACACACAGTATATATATAGCAGAAGAGATGAAAGGCTTTTTCCTGCCTCTAGGTGTGTGACACAAGCAAGCCTAAGAGCAAACAGGTGTGATCTTTCTCAAGCAGAGCCACGAAAAGAACTGTGGGTGTTTGGCGAAGGAAAACAACCACCAGAGAACACTTTCACCTTCAAACACAAGGCGATGTGACGTGAGTGACGGAGACTGAATCACAAGGCTTAGAGGCCAGCGGGATCGCTCAAGGCAGTGCCGTGGTAGAGACAGTCCAGACAGACAGGACATTCCAGTTAAAAAAATAAAAGACATTCCAGCATTCAGGTGCAACCCGGAGATTGATCAATTATTCAGCTGATCCTGTGAGGCAGGCGGCAGCTGCTCTCAACTCGAAGGACAGGCGGGAGGTCATACTGACGTTCCATGAGAAAACAAGATGTACTTTTACCGGAAAACAAACTTCATCCATTGTTTGTTCCACTGTGGACCACTATTCTTTGTTGCATTTGACTGCGAATATACTATGGGTTTGTGTTAGTGTAATTCGAGGCTAACTGATTTTGTTTTGTGTACATTTATTTATAAATTTTTATTAATGACAGGTGGAGGTTGGATAACTGTGTCATACAGTTCACTATTAATTGTAAACTACATTGAAAGTCGTTGAAATAACAAATGTCCCATGATTGTGTTAGCCACGTCTGCAAAAATATGTCACATCCAATGCTGTGTAACTTGACTTTAATGAAGCTGTTGGCAAACGTTCTCCCAGGCATGCCTTTGCTAGTAATGTAATCGCAAGGGCCGATCGACCAATGTCATGGATCCCTCTGGAAACTTAAAGACTATTGATGAACATTGCGGCAGCTATCCCATAGGTTATCTTCAGTGAAGAAAGAAAGAAAGGTTTTGATCGACGGCTGCAACCACCATAAAGAAGTCTATTAACTTTGATGCTAAGGCCGATAATCCCAAAGCATTGATTCAGAGGCACTGAAACACTCTCAAGTAGTCCATTTGGAGTGTAGCAAGGACTTCTAAATGTCTTAACACACAGGCAAAAAATACACAATTCAATATACACTATATACAATATACACCTGCACTTAAAATGTGTTCATTTATGTCTCAGCCTAGAATCGCTGATACAACCTTTAAGGTTCTATCTGACTAGTTCCATTTCAGTAGTGGACAGTAACTGAAGCAGTGAAGTGCCAGACCTAATAGAGGTGTGAAGGCCACAGGGTGAAGTAACTATGGCTCCAATTATATAAGACCATCCACCTCTAAAGACTGCATTTCTGACATATCACTTCACCATCACAGCCTAAGAGAAAAACAAGATGGCTATGTGGCGCTATGTGATGCTGGCTTTCCACATTCTCTTTTATGGATCCTGAGGACCACATATTTGGCCTAAGTATAGGCTGGCTCCCTGAAGTATGTCATCCATTGCTGCCTTTCGCATTAGAAGACCTCAAATGAAATTGGCCTATGCCCGTTTAGAATGGTATGTTAAAATTTTCTAATATTGTTGTTCTTGAAGTACTTCTGCAAACGCTAGAGACAGACGGGGAGAGGGAGATGCCGGAAGGGGGTTAGGCTAGACAACCATCAGCACTTAGACAACGAGGAGCCCGGCAGATCTGGAGACGAGTGGGTCCAGCCAAGTGTGGATGCCTTAAAGCCCTTTGAGCAAAATTGACACAGAGACTGAAAGTTAACAAGCTGCTTAATGAGAGTGACTAAACCTTCAGAAAGGTGGAGACAGAGAGAGAGAGAGAGAGAGAGAGAGAGAGAGAGAAGAGAGAGAAAGAGGTGATAGAGAGAACAAAACACACAGATGATGAGTCAAACTTGCCAGCGTAATGGATTTTGCATGCTTTAGAGATTTGAATAGAGGATGGCAAAGTGAGTTCTGTACCCAGTTATTTTTTCATAGGACATGAACCCGGTCCCAGAATGAATTGGAATTGTTTCCAAGCATCCAATTGTAACTGAGTTAATATGGCTGTTTGACCCCTACAAAACTATTCTCACATACCTGACATCTTGATATGCCA
>NW_028178093.1:0-16211 GCF_964030765.1 Micromesistius poutassou | reverse complement strand
CGAAGCACAAGCTGACATTGCTTGTGGAGAATAAATGGGATGGTTCAATGAAGTCTCTCTCTCTCTCTCTCTCTCTCTCTCTCTCTCTCTCTCTCTCTCTCTCTCTCTCTCTCTCTCTCTCTCTCTCTCTCTCTCTCTCTCTCTCTCTCTCTCTCTCTCTCTCTCTCTCTCTCTCTCTCTCTCTCTCTAATTATTTGGAAGCCTGATTTGTTCAAACGTTATAAGTTAAAGTTGTATATAAAAAATAATATTTAGATGCAATTTGTTTATAGCCGTTTTTAAAAACCATGTTGAGGTAATTGTATACAGTTGAGGCTAGCATATATTTAATGCATATTCAAATAAATCTATGCATTTTTAAAGCGTTCATATATTATATTAGTTAAAACCACGCCATGTTGACATCTAGAAGCGGCCGTTTACTTCATGAGATGCTAATTCAATTAGCATGTAATTAGCATGTTTCTTCCAAGCGAGTAGACAACAGCTAGCAGCTGGCTAGAGGGGCCATCTGTCTCCAGATGTTCATTTAGCCGGCCCCCACTACAGTGCACCACCTCTCTACAGTACGTTGGTTCAACTTGAGTACAGGAAACACTCCACTCACCACAGTACAGTACTGTAGTCATTGCATTACTGAAGTAGAACTACAACTACAGTACTTCTTAACCACAGTACAATTATAATATAATACTCCTACTACAATACTTTACTCCAGTACTTGTTAACCACAGTACTATCATAATATACTACTCCTACTACAATACTTTAATACAGTACTAGATAACTATTGTACTGAATTACCGGACCCACTTAGTACTACTTTACTCAAGTTCTCCTTAACAGAACTTGTTAGCATCAGTTCGACTTCACTACAACAATATACGTATATCCTCCCTAATTTAAAACCGTTTAAATCATTCCTTACGGTAATTATCGCGGCCACACATTAAACCACCAGCATCTATACACCCTGGATAGCCATTAGAAGTCAGACCTGCTTCTCTGAACCCCTTTTGATCCATCCATCCATTCTTTTGACATAAGCGTTGTGACCGAAGGCCTTCTGATCAGCCGATCTCTTTTAAGAGGAGGAACACTTCTCCTGAGTGAGGTGGACCATCTGGACGGCGAGGCCAGATCTATAGTCCACACCCAGGTGCGTGTGATGGATGGTCCTGGCCGTCCGCCCGTCCCGCTCCCAGGGAGCCAGGGTCCTGCGCTGGCAGAGAGGGCTGTGTTGGCGTGGTACAACCCCAAACCATTATGAATGGGGAAGATTAATCACAGCCAAGAGCGTGTGCCAGGGCATGCCCACGATGGCCCCAGCTGTCAAGTAAAATATGTCTTTGTTGTAAATAAGCTTATTCAATTTGTGTCAAGTTTAGTAACAGCTTTTTAAGTTAAACGTACGTCCAACTCCTGAAGTGCTGCTACGCTAGGAGGCATAAGAAAATGCTATCACATTTTGAAATGGTGGCAATTAGCTGTTTGTGTGTGTCATTAGCTTAGCTACGGCTCTCAATATAATAGCTAATGTTGTGTGGTACAGCTGTCACCACCAGGCACCCGAGGAGCCATTGAGATGCTAAGCTACTGTGGCCTTGTGTCGTTTTGCTTGATTATTTAAGCAAGTTTTCAGAATGAATGTGTTTTAATTTTGCATATTTTACACTAACATTGAATCATTTAGCAGATGTTCTAATCCAGAGTGACTATTTGTATGTTTGAATACCATATTTGTTTGACAGTTTGAGTGGTTGGCTGGTGGGTTACCATCAACTCGAGGCCGAGTGCGACGGTTTGAGCTGCGTTCCCCAGCCGTCCTTTCCAACGATCTCAGGCTGATGGATTCCCCCGGCGGAGAGCGCTGGGCTGTTTGCTGTTTGCTCGATTTATCTTCTCCAAGTCTGAGGCCAAGTGAACTGGAGCGACCCTCTCTCTGGGAGTGTGGAGGACTTTAAGTCTGACCTTTCACAAAGCTAAAGTTTTCTGTTCTCAATAAAAGATGCTAATTCCAGTTGAAAGCAGAAGCTTGTGCGTCCTCAGAGTTGCTCCAGCCTTCACAGGGGGACAACATTTCATCGTTTCCTCAGCCGCTAGTCTCATAAGAGAGAGGTGGTGTCAGAAAGCCAGGGGTCCAGAAACGTTGGACCGGTGTTAATGTTAGATAAGGACAGAACCTTCACACGTGGCTATTTTTTCTAGAAATGCTTCATAAGCCTGCAAGTAACATGAACCCGGTTTCTGTGAAAAGTCAGTGGTCCTACTTAGACCAGCGGAGAGCAGCAGTCCAAGACCACTGATAGAAATTCTCCAACCTTTCTGTGTGTTTTTCACAGGACGCGAGTTGAGTTGCAGACCGGGCTTTTCTGTTAATCTCCCGTTAGAAAATAGCAGAGCGTTGGAGTTCCTTTAAGTGTTGAGATAAGGTGTTGCTGTGCTGAGGTGAGTGTGTGCCTTCATGCCCGAGACACACACCTCAACTGACCTCTCAAACCAACCAGTCAACGCTGAACACAGCCCATCCAGAGCTCCAGTACAGTTTAATACGCCGGGTAACTTTCTCTTACAAACTGCTCCTTTTAATCCAGTAATTTGTGGCCTTCAGTCCACAAATATACAGAATCTCTCCACCAGCACAGTGTCCTATTGAAGCGGATCGGTTGAACGACTGTGTCACTTCCTCTGCAACGACCTTGGCCCGCCTACGGAGAATATCCTCCTGCAGCTGCTGAGCTGCACGACGGAGGAGCCCAACGTTAGCTCAATGAGATTCACTCGAGAGGCGGTCGGTAAAGGGCCGATGAAGGAAGCCAAGGTCCAGGAAAATTCAACCGACCCGCCTCGACTTTAACACAGACCAATAACACAGACCAATAAAGGCTGGATTTACCGGTCAGTGTTAAAGTTGAGTTTGCTCTGTTCAATTATTTGTGATGCAGCCGTGCACTGGAAGGCCCCAGCAAGTGTGAGCATTAACAATGTTTCGATCGGTACTTAGAGTAAATATACTAGTATGGCGAGCACTTGTAACTCTTTAAAACGGCGCGCTGATTGCCCCTCTTGCTGTAAATCATTTGCTGGCTATCAACCCTAGAAGGCTCTTTGAACAGATTGTTGATGCACTTAAACTTATGGCGCTGTTTACAGTGAGGGACATTATATATTCTACCAGGGGGAGCTGCCAAATTGGGTTCTGGGCAGTGCCTTAATGGGAGAGCAAAAAACAATAAAGAGCGGATTCTCATCCAAAATGGGCTCAGAATATGACAGTAAAATGCTAGTTAAAGTGTTAAATTGCAATTCAACGTAGTTTACTTTTAAAACTTCATAAATGGCCCCTCAGATAAAGTTTATATGTTTACTTGGTATTATTTGTTTACAATGTGTGTCGCACACTAATATGACCCGTATATAAGAGCTTTACTTTACTGTAACTCTACACACCGTCAGCCCCGTATACAAGAGCTTTACTTTACTGTAACTAGTCAGCCCCGTACTTCTGAGGTGCCGCGGGCCGTGCTCCGAGCCGTCACAGGCTCGGCGTGGAGGTGTCAGCGCTCAGCTGAGTCGCCGTCTCCAGGTACGGGGAGTCAGGTCGGAAAGCCTTCGCCAGGCTGGCAGAATGAGGTCACTATACGTCGCCTGCGCTTCCACCATCACATGTAATTTGTGCTCTTGCGGCTTTGTGTTTTGTTCTGAACGGCGCATGCATGATTTACGCCGTTCCAGTCTGTATTGTGGAGGTCCTTTTGAGGCAGGAGGCCGTGGTTCTCCTTGGGAACGCCTGGCATGCAGGAGATTAGTTGAATAGATTTCCTCTCTCATTTGGATCCCTGCTAACGTTTCCTCCAGGGCACAATGAAATGTTGAGTCTTTATTCTCTAAGCCTGCATGTTTGATGCTTGTTTCCCTTACAATTTGTCGTTCGGGAATACGTTTTGTCCCTCAGGGTTCGACGGGGATCAGGGAGGGAACGCTTGTCGTTTCATGCGCATCACGATGGAATCATTTGCGTTCGAGCGTTGCCATGGTTACAAATTAAATCACAGTTCCTAGTTAATGACACGTGACGAAGGCAGTCCGCGGTTAGAGGGAAACAGGGTGGTGTCACGGTGGTATAGATCTGGTGGAGCGATTACAGACGAGCCTAAGTTTCTCTGATCAGCGTTTGATCATTCCTTCTAAGTGGCTCCTCAACAAGTGAGCAATCAATTTAAGGAAACCTGTGGAGGGATTAAGCTACAGCGATTGTATCCTTGGAAACCGCAGACCGACCAACACCAGATTATTCTGATCAGCCGGTGCAGAAACCGTGGCTCGCCGCTCCGCACCGCGCAGAGCGGTGCTCCGTGCTCCGGTTCTGCTCCTCGGAGAACCCAAGGAGTTTCTGTGAACCGGTGCCGGCCAGTCCCGACACTCAGTCCCGATTGTCAGGACTGGTCCGAGTGACCAGGAGACGACCAGTCCCGGCACTGGGACTGGGACTTGAGTGCCGGCGGGCGTCTCCATAACAGATGATTTATCGTCAGCGTCGGCTCTGACTTGTTCTGCTGCGGCTCCGACAGCCCCTGTCACACGGACGTTAAGCCCCCGGCAGCCATCTTGGTTCTCAACAGTTGTCGGGGGGGGGGGGTTCAGTCCCCCCCCCCCCCTCCCCCCAACCGCTGTTGCTAACCAAGATGGCCGCCGGCTGAGTGAGGAATCGTCTGAACCCAAGCGGCGCGATGCGGCTGGCAGCTCGCCACCCCCTGCCCCCTTCATCCTGTCAGCGGACCGCCCAGTGCCTGCACGCCGCGATAAGAGTCAGCGCGCCGTCGCCACGGTCACCAGAACAACCGTGACCACGGCCGGTGACACGCGGCGGCGGCGGCGGCGGCCGACACGCACACACATCAAGTAGCATCATGTTCACCCGTTTGTCATGAAGTCAGAGGAGGAGAGAGAGAGAGAGAAAGAGAAAGAAAGAGAGACAGAGAGAGAGAGAGAGAGAGACGGGGAGAGGGGGAGAGAGAGAGAGAGAGAGAGACGGGGAGAGAGGGGAGAGAGAGAGACGGGGAGAGGGGGAGAGAGAGTGAGAGATGGGGAGAGAGAGAGAAAGAGAGAGAGAGAGAGCGAGAGATGGGGAGAGAGAGAGAGATGGGGAGAGAGAGAGAGAGAGAGAAAGAGAGAGAGAGAGAGCGAGAGATGGGGAGAGAGAGAGAGAAAGAGAGAGAGCGAGAGAGAGAGATGGGGAGAGAGAGAGACGGGAAGAGGGGGAGAGAGAGAGAGAGAGACGGGGAGAGGGGGAGAGAGAGAGAGACGGGGAGAGGGGGAGAGAGAGAGAGAGAGAGACGGGGAGAGAGGGGGAGAGAGAGAGAGACGGGGAGAGGGGGAGAGAGAGTGAGAGATGGGGAGAGAGAGAGAGAGAAAGAGAGAGAGAGAGAGCGAGAGATGGGGAGAGAGAGAGAGATGGGGAGAGAGAGAGAGAGAGAGAAAGAGAGAGAGAGAGAGCGAGAGATGGGGAGAGAGAGAGAGAAAGAGAGAGAGAGAGAGATGGGGAGAGAGAGAGACGGGAAGAGGGGGAGAGAGAGAGAGAGAGACGGGGAGAGGGGGAGAGAGAGAGAGAGACGGGGAGAGGGGGAGAGAGAGAGAGAGATGGGGAGAGAGAGAGAGAGAGAGAAAGAGAGAGCGAGAGATGGGGAGAGAGAGAGAGAAAGAGAGAGAGAGAGAGAGACGGGAAGAGGGGGAGAGAGAGAGAGAGAGAGAGAGGGGGAGAGATGGGGAGAGAGAAAGAGAAGGAGAGAGACGGGGGGAGAGAGAGAGAGACGGGGAGAGAGAGAGGCGGGGAGAGAGAGAGAGAGAGGGAGAGATGGGGAGAGAGAAAGATAGAGAGAGAGAGAGAGACAGGGAGAGAGAGAGAGAGAGGGAGAGATGGGGAGAGAGAGAGAGAGCGCGTCCCGCTCACCGGCCCGCGTCGCTCTGTGAGGGACAGCTGTTGGCCGCAGCGGCCCAGCAGAGTGAGGCTCTCCGGCACAGTCGCCAGCTGTGATCCACTGGGCCCACGTACAGGAGAGCTACTCTACTACCACCCACCCTGAGAGGAAACCTCCAGCCTCCGTCTCCTCTGGGACTCAACGCACGACACGCACGCAGCGCTCAGAGCTCAAAGCAGAAGACGCCACGTAACACGGCGTCTCTCATCGCAGAGCATTTCTGCCATGCCTTTGACTATTAATACCCCCGTCCAAGGACCGGTGAGGGAGAGGCCTTTATCGGGGAGCCACCAAGTCGGGCTGAGGGGAGCATATTGCACAGGATGCTGGCAGAGAAACAAAGCCATGGCAACGCCGCCGCAAGGTGAACGGCCGGCCCCGTCGCCGTGATGGATGGAGTCATGTGACTGTGGGCGGTTGCAGCGAGCGCGCGTCTGGAGCAGCGCTCCGATTACCGCTGGCTCTGCGTCTGTCATTTGCGTTGGTAACGCAGGAAGCGGCGCTCCGCAGACCTCCTGCCTGATTATAGGATGATGGACAGCTGTGCTGACGGATCGCGCAGATTGGCTCGGCGTCCGGTCCCGGGGGTGGGGAAACCGACACAAATGTCTGCCTTTGATACCGAGACGCTTTAAACAAAGGGGATTTAGATACATCAGCCTGATATGCTAAATAGGCAAACTGTGCGTATGATTCTATGTGCGTGCGGCTTTACATATGAATATATTCATCACAATTTACATTCAAATGGTAAATAAACCACAGTGTACTCTGACCTGATTAGATAAACATTTCAAAGTTGATGATTGATTGCTTTGAGGATTAATAACTAATAACTCAGTTCTCTCTCGCGTTAGATGCGTCAGATGTGAGTTGGAGCATCCAGCCTGGATTTCCATAGTTTGTACCTTGATTATTGATTAATCCAGAAATGTACTCAATATTGATGCTTATGAATAACAATAAAGGTAATAATAGTAAAAGTATCGTACGTATATATAACACTTGTCCAACTACCAATGATAGCAGTAACATTAATAATAATGTCAATCATTTAAAAGAGGCTTGAATCCAAAGTGAATTGAGAGCAAACAAGCAAAATAGAGCAGCACCAGAGAACCTCGACTAACTGCTCAAATCAGAACATCCGCAGCAACCGCAACCAAAATACAAAACAACAGCAGCAGTACATTAACGTCCCAGAAGACGTTCAGACTGACGGACATCGGCTGCAGTCTTATCAGAGCTTCATTAGCACACCTCCTGTCAGCAGAACAACAGCAGCCGGACAGGAGATTAGTCTGTCACTGACCAGGGATAAGACGCTCAGGAGCCAATACTGCCGGCCCTGGACTCAGGTGACAGGAGACAGGTCGGCCGCCTGCTCCTCCTGCTCCTCCTTCTCCTCCTACTGCTTCTCCTCCTGCCCCTCCTCCTCCTCCTCCTCCTGCTTCTGCTCTTCCTCCTCTTCTTCCTCCTCCCACTCCTCATCCATCTCTTCATCATTGGCCTCCTCTTCCTTCTCCTCCTCTTCTTCATTCACCTCCTTTTCCTCATTCTCCTCTTCCTCCTGCTCTTCCACCTCCTCCTCCTTCTCCCCCTTCGTCCTCCTGGTCCCCTCCCCTCCTCTTCCTCTGCAGGCTGTTCTCTCTGTGTCTGTCAGATACCTTACTGTTGGGCTGTAGTTACTCAGTAGCTTAGCAACCACATCTGTGCTGTGCTGTGCAGCTAGCGTTAGCTTTTAGCTTACTGTAAAGTTTTGAAGTGACAGAGCATTCAGAGAAAATAATAAGACCAGCTCTAAGATGGCATACATAATACAGAAAATATTATATAAATAATTTAATAAAGGACCGTATACCATAGTATAGAATAATATTGTATCATATTTAATAATATTATAGAGAACAATATAATATGGTATTACATTGAATAATATTGTAATAGCATCCACTGGCAGGAGCTTGAATGAGACCTCAGGCGATGAGAGCTGTCATGGCCGGGCCGTGTTGAAGGCCCGCTAAAGGTTAGAGCCTGGAGGATACCTGCCATGTTCCATCACCCCGTCGCTGTTTCCGCTGACGCAAAGTGATCTGTGAGGAGGCTGACAGACAGCAGCTCTGGTCCGGGAGTCCGGGGAACAGCGCTCTTATCAGTCCCTCGCCGACCGTAATGTGGCCCTCCCCCTGTC
Source organism: Micromesistius poutassou (assembly GCF_964030765.1). NCBI lineage: Eukaryota > Metazoa > Chordata > Actinopteri > Gadiformes > Gadidae > Micromesistius > Micromesistius poutassou. The sequence continues at coordinate 8,042 of NW_028178093.1, read as the reverse complement.
CTAATGTCTTTTCTTGGTACTCTTCCATTACTTAGAGCGCTATCTAATGGTGTGGCTGATCAATGGTGTCTTGTTGGTGGACAGGGAGGTGACACCCAGAGCCTCACTGTCCCTGGGTTCCGCAGACGGCGGCTCCGACCTTGGCGGCTGGTGTTTACGCGTGATGACGTCAGGTTCCCGTTAGTGGTGCTATTGAGGGGTTGGGTGGTGGGGGGGGCTGCCCTTGATTTAGAGATGTCCCGGGTCCAAGCCTTTTGTCTGAGACTTGGCAGGGACGGTGAACACTCTTGACCTTTGCAGTCGGACTCGGTGTTTTTACTGCCGCTGTCTGCGACCTTGGCACCTGACACAGCGGAGGAGTGTGGCGTCTGTCTGGGGCCGCCAGGCTCCTAAAACGCTGCTTAATTCATCTGTTCAGTGTCTCCTCCTCTCATCTGCTCCTGTCTCTTCCGACCGCCGTGACGGTGGATTTGCGTGCCCAGCGGCAGGATGTAAGCGGTTAGGGGCCGGACTCCCGTTTGAAAGGTCAGCCTCCACTTTAGAGTTATGCTTCACGCTTTCCTATTCACGTCACGCACGTGACGGCGGTAATTGCTTTGAGAAGATTATTAACGGTTAGAAGATCTCCCCAACGTGACGCTCTCCGACGCCGTGGGGCCGTGAGTCTCCCTGCGGACCGAGGCTTCGTTCAACGCTGTGTTTAGGGATACAAACCGTGTTTACATGTCCCAGTCACAGAGCTCATAGCCTGATGCTAGTCACACAGCTCCTAGCCTGATTGTAGTCACAGGGCTCCTAGCCTGATTCTCTTCTGTAATCAGATCTGCTGAAACAGGATGGTGTTATGAGGTTCATATCTCTGTGTAATGACTTTAATGTTTGTTACAACATCCCGGGCAAAGGAAAGTGAAAAGAATTAGAGGCGATGAGTGTGGAGATTAGCAACACAACAGACCCCAGCTAGCCGAGGGGGGGGAAACTGCTGTATCAGTTACGCCGTTCCCCTCCGAGGGAGAAGGCTCTGGCTGTACCCCTCCACCTGCCTGCTCACCTGCACGCCTCCTGGGGCCAGACGCCCTACTTTACCGCCACTCTCAGCGTGAACTAAAAAAAAAAAAACGGCTCTGAGTCACTCTGGGTCAAACCGTCTGCTCCCAGGACCGAAGCACTCGGAGCTACGGACGGGAGACCCTTTTCTGTTTCAGCTCCGGTTCCTCCCTCAGGGTGAACCCAGTGAACAAAGAGATGAACAGAGCGATTACAAACAAGAGCTAAACGCACCCTGGCTCCTGAACATCTGCTCCGCTCCCAGCCCTGCTCTGTCTGGGCGGAGGCGAGGTGTTGGTGCTCAGCCCAGATGCATCACGCTCCGCGGCGCTGCCTCTGCCTGCAGGGCGGACTGCGGGCAGCCCAGCGGAGCAGCTGCTCCTCTCCGCTGAACCCCGCTGATGAACTGCTCCACTGAGCCCGCTCCTCAGAGACTCCTTCACTACAGATCATTTCCCTATTTAGCCTGTTAGGATCAATTAATTAATCCCAGACAACGCTGTTGCAGTGATTGCCTCAAAACACGGTTTTCTTTTATTAAAACCTAAAAAATGGACCGCTGCTCTCCGTTTCAGTTTTTCATTACAAGGAGAGCGCTCTGATCTCCTGGAGGCTGAGTGGAGGAATATTTTGGTACGGAGCAAATGGGAACTTCTGGGCGCAATCATCACATGATTAGGAACTTGGTTCCTCGTAACAATTTAAGGATAAAAAAAGGAAATGGAAAAAGGAAATTTTACACTTTCCAATATCCTAAATTAAGGATTTACTAGACTGTACACCAAACTCATTTAAATGATTTCCTTGCGTGGATTCTCACTGGTGTGTCGATTGAAATAGAGTGGTATCATTAAATCAACTGATGCGGTGTGTGATGTGAACTAATCTACCAGCTCCCCTCCCTCCTGTCTCCCCTGGGGGGGGGTGGTCAGGATTGGTCGATGGTATTGAGTCCACTACAATCTATTCTCTGTGACATGGAGTCTCCCCTTGGCCAACGGTTTTGTAACAAATCGGAACTGTTTGAACCGTTTCACTGAGGTGAAAGTTGGACCGTTACTGTCCACAGTGGGATCCAGCTTCTCCTCAAAGTAATCCAGTGTTTCAAAAACATTATTTAGTTAGTTTGAGTTGTTGTTCTGGAGAGCAGGATGCTGCATAAGCTGCAGGCCTCCCTGAGCAGGAGTCCCTCACCCGGCTCCTGATGAGGGTTCACAATGGCTCACTAGTAGTGAATACGAGTAAATGGGAGCAGTGATGTCCAACACTTTGAGCTTCATAGGGTCTGTCATGATACTTGTGTCCTCAGAGCGGCCGCTGGACCCCTAAAGGCAGCGTGTTGGACTCAGCTCGGCGCTGGGCACCGGAGCCGTTTCTAAATAAGCATGGAGATTGGAGAAGGATTGGGTTTAGCAATCCCCTCGCAGTCCATGAGCTCCTATTAGCCATCATTAGATAAGAGAAGAACCGAGAACTTACCACGAGCTATACTACCCTCAGGAATCACCATGGTGATGAGGGCTTTCAGAAGCACCCCACCTTCTCCTCCTCCCCCCTCCACCATTACCATCTCCCACCCCCCCCTCCTCCTCCTCCCCCATTACCACCTCCCTCCCCTCCTCCTCCCACATTACCACCTCCCTCCCCTCCTCATCCATTACCACCTCCCTCCCCTCCTCCTCCTCCCACATTACCACCTCCCTCCCACCCCTCAACCATTACCACCTCCCTCCCCCATTACCACCTCCCTCCCCTCCTCCTCCTCCCCATTACCACCTCCCTCCCCTCCTGCTCCCCCATTACCACCTCCCTCCCCTCCTCCTGCTCCCCCATTACCACCTCCCTCCCCTCCTCCTGCTCCCCCATTACCCCCTCCCTCCCCCTCCCTCACCCGGGCTGTGTTCCAACACAGATCTAAGAAAGTGGAGCGGCGTCTTGTTTGCTAAATATTGTTAAAGAGAAACGTGTGGACTGCAGCCTCCGGCTCCTCTTCCTCCACACTAAGCTGCTCTTCCTCCTATGCAGGCAATTAGTCAACAGCCGTTACTCCTAATGCCCCCTCCCCCCCCCCCGTAACCGTAATGGGGGGACGGTGTCACTGCTAATTGGACTTTGATACGCAGAATAAATCTCAATACAACAGAGGAAGAGTACCCGATAGAACGGGATGCACGACGTTCCCATGATCCTCCGAGACGCAAAAGTTTGGGGAAATCTGGTATCAGGACGGAATCCCGACAAAGAAACCTGGATTCTCTTTGTATTCTGTCGGTGTGCTTGGTTATGGTGGGGGGTGCGACATGTGTGTGTGTGTGTGTGTGTGTGTGTGTGTGTGTGTGTGTGTGTGTGTGTGTGTGTGTGTGTGTGTGTGTGTGTGTTTCCCCCCCGGGCTTAACGTATGGAAGGCGTTTCCATTTAATTTAAACCACAGTACAGAGCAATGCAATCTAGCAATCTGCAGACGCGGGTTTACGGCGCAGGAAATGAGCAGGGTGGCGTCATGCTGGGATCACGAGGACAGACGTGCTCTGTGGCGGCTTGGGTTCCAGAATTTACGCAGAAGAAGAACCCTCAAACCTGTGTGTTGTGGAGTCAAAGTGCAAATAAATCATGAAGACAAAACATGAAAAAGATCCATTCCTCTCGGCCATGTCAGGAGGGGAATAGCAAGTATCACAGAAGAAGAGGAAGCATGATTAATAGATCTATATTCTATATTTACAACAGAGGGGGGGGGGGGGGATGAATGAGCATATGAAACAGGGCCTCCAGACAGAGGAAAGGAACACGGTGTTATTTATTCTCCAATATGCTTTGTTCTGCAAACATATCGGTCGATATTTTACAGTATGGATTGTGGTGAGAGTACAGCCTTGGAGACCAAGGGGGGGGGGGGTGGGGGGCGGTCTGAAACACAAGACCCTCTCCCTGCTCTCCATCAGTGGTGTTCAGAGACCGGGAGGGAGGGGGGGGGACACTCCCTGCTCTCCATCATGCATGGATGAATAAGCTGGTCCATAGTCGATAGTATGACACTTGTTCCAGAAGCATGTCCTCCTCATTATGTTGCTGATCCTTGATTACGCAATTCACCCGTCCCACCTGCACGGACCCCAACGAGCTGAGGGCGCCGAGCGCTGGCTGACACGCACCGTCTTATCGCCACACACACACGCCTCTGGGTCACGCACTGATTGGCACGCGGCATGAGTTCATTACGGGCCCCGGGGGGCGGTCACATGACAAATCAACGCAGGCAGCTGTGTTTGCTGGCGGCGCCGACGGGGGAGACCCCCCCCCGATCTGCCCGGTGGCCCCTGATTGATTTTATTAATATCCCTGTGAAGCCACTCATTCATAACCTGCGCCGTCTCCTCCTCCCAGGAGTCCTTGGCGTGACGACCACATCATGGGCGGCCGCGTCGTGGAGGCTGGCGTCCCTGCTGTGGGCCCTGTGGATCCCCCTGTGCCTCCTCAGCACTTGGCCGCCCGCCAGGTAGGACTGTCCTCTTTGGTTAGCGAGACTCTGTGCTAACGTCTCATTAGGACGTCGTGGTGGCGTGAAACGTCGGCTGCTGAGCGTGCAGCTTTTAGTCGGACGATGTTCGGAAACGCTTAATGAGCCACGATTTGAATCCAAAGGAGTTCCGAAACTAGAACGAGTTCCGATCAGCGTCCGGCGAGGGCTCCGAACGTCGCAGAAGCTGCAGCGTCAGTGTAATAATAATACAGAATGAGAAATGGAAAAAGCAAAGCATGTGACGTTGACAAAGTGCATTATGGGATTGATTTATATAACGGGGGAACGGCCGTCAGATCAGAAGTGCTGAGTCCCCTCAAAGCTTAAACACTTTTTTTTTTTTTTTATAATAAGTGCAAGAATTATTCCATCTTGTGAGAGTCGATATAGTTATCAGGCTTAGAGAGGATTACACATCCTGTCACCTCCAGACCTCCCTGGAACCCAGAGGGAAATCTCGCCTGACTCAATACCTCAGCCCTCTGACAGCAGGCGGAGAACCTCCCGCTCCTCCATGAAGCTGCTTGTGTTCTTCCCTCTTTGCTCTGTGACTCTTGAATTCATTTGCACTGAGCGGCGGCGGCGGCGGCTGTGATTGGCTCGTGGCTGCCGCTGCCTCCCAGGGATCACGTCTCCGCCGACCGCCAGAGTCAGCGGAAAGTGCTCAGCGTTCAGTATCTCATCTGTTGGTTACGCCTGGAAACATGAGCTGCCATGTTGGGGCGATAAACTGGTAGAGGGGGCTCTGTGACAGCGGGGGCGGGGCTTAGTCCCCACACGCACGCAGGCACACACTCACACACACAGGCGTGTACACACACACACACACACACACACACACACTCATACTCTCATTCACACACACACACACACTCTCACCGAACACACAGCCACACGCACACATGCACACAGAGACACACAGACACACACACTCACACAAGCCAGGATAGGGCCCCGGTGACACTGGAGACTAGAGAAAGATAAATGTTGACTTCTAGACAACATGGAGGAGAATAATGGGTTTGATAAAGCATGATTATGGGAAGAGTTACAAGACACTTAAGACAATAAAACAAATATAATGATACAAATATATTCATACAGACATAAACACATACACACATTGAAATACACACAACGACACACACACACATATACACATTGCTGGTAGTGCAGGGTGGTGAAGCCCCAGAGAGGAGGGACAGACGGAGGACAGACAGACAGACAGAGCTCTGTTCTAGGGAAGGAGAAGGGGAGGAAGGGGGAAACGTTTTTAACCAAGGACACATGGGAGGAGAAAAGGTTCTAAGGAGGATAGGAAAGGTTCTAAGGAAGGAGAAAGGTTCCAGGAAGTCAGGTTGGACAGAGTAAAGGATATGATGCGTGAACATGATTCAGGTTACGACTGAATAACTGAATCATCGCTCAATTAAGACGACGTTGGTTGTTAGCGATGCGTTGAGCGGCAGAACTGGTGTTCCGGGCGACCTAATGAAGTCGTTATCGTACCGTCGCGTTCACAGACCACAGGTTCTAACGACGGAGTCCGACCGTCCCACGCAGAGTGAAACCAAACCCCAACCCCCACCACCTCATGGTCTCTCTCTGGTGCAGAGGAGCCATCCTGGAGCAGATTCGCTCCGCTCCGCCCGCCGTCAGCAGGCACAGCCACCAGACCGCCCCCCGCTCCCCGGCCTCGTTATCTCTGAACCCCCCCCCCCCAGAGGGATTACCACCGCCACCCCCCCCCCCCCCCTCCTCCCTCCGCTGGGGACGGGGAATCGTATCGGTATCGGTATCAAAGAGTTAATGAAATTACATCAGTATTACTGTAATCGCATTACACAAGCATCCCGGGTTCTGAAGTGTGCTTACTGTATCTCCGGGCAACATCAGGCTCCGTCACTTTGCCATCAAAAAAAACATTTGGCAAAAAAAACGACGTTGCCTCGGGGCTGACGCTCAGCGCGGCGTTCAGGACGGGACACGCACGCACCGCTTCAATCCATTTCTTATATACGAATATAAATATATAAAGAATACGTGCAACTGGATGATATTCACAGGAGGACAGGAGTACAGCGCTACTGTTTAAATAAAAAGCGAGGTGGCCTAGAACGAAGTCTCCGCTGACACCCCCGGCCCCCCCCAGGACGGAGTCTGGAGTCAGACAGACCCCCACGGACGCTGTCCCGAGAGGAGCCGGCTGGAACAATATTGGTTCAGTGTTAGCAGCGTGGGCACGTAGCGCCTGAGCCGACGTAGCAACAGTTAGCAAACAACCTGCGTCCTGGAGGAACACAACGCGGTCGTGTTTGTTGAACCGGTTCCTCTTCGTAGGAAACGATGAGAAACATGAATACATGAATATACTCTTAATAAAAACGGGGATAATTTATGATCTCTGCAACACGGCGTTCTGTGACGTGTGGACGTAGACAACGCTCTCTCTCCCTCCATAGCCGCTTCGGCGCTGCGTATCAATGAGGAAGCGGACGGGAGCTCCATCCTAGTCTCTAGTCCCAACAGGTCTGGCCCAGGCTCCGTGGACCAGGGAGGGCCCAGGCTCCGTGGACCAGGGAGGGCCCAGGCTCCGTGGACCAGGGAGGGCCCAGGGCCCCGTCCTGGTGACTGATGCTCTGGGATCAGTTTTCAGCACCTCGCATCTTAAGTGACGGTTAATCGATGGCGGTGGGAGTGAGGTCGAGGGTTCAGCTCCCACTAGGGTCCAGTCGAGTTGACACCCTTTATTGTTTCACTTCTGACCATGAATTATTCAGGGTGCCGGAGACAGGAAGGGCCTCTCGTTAAGAGGGTGACCCGGCAGACAGATAGCGTTCTCTGCCGCTTGTTGTCAAGGTGAATGTGCGCCGGGTCAGTCGCGGGGTAATGCCTCTGTGGGCGTGGCTCATTAAATGGCCGTCGTGTCTTTGGATTCCAAATGGAGACACGAGAGGATAATATAAATGAACGATGGGGTTCTCACGTAGTAGGCTGTTGTCCCTGAGCAGTTCAACCACAACCTGCTCCTTAATGACCTGTCTCTGTACTGTCCAACCCCTACCTGCTCCTTAATGACCTGTCTCTGTACTGTCCAACCCCTACCTGCTCCTTAATGACCTGTCTCTGTACTGTCTAACCCCTACCTGCTCCTTAATGACCTGTCTCTGTACTGTCCAACCCCTACCTGCTCCTTAATGACCTGTCTCTGTACTGTCCAACCCTACCTGCTCCTTAATGACCTGTCTCTGTTACTGTCCAACCCCTACCTGCTCCTTAATGACCTGTCTCTGTACTGTCCCAACCCCTACCTGCTCTTTAATGACCTGTCTCTGTACTGTCCAACCCCTACCTGCTCCTTAATGACCTGTCTCTGTACTGTCCAACCCCTACCTGCTCCTTAATGACCTGTCTCTGTACTGTCTAACCCCTACCTGCTCCTTAATGACCTGTCTCTCTACTGTTAATCCCTACC
>NW_028178094.1:7500-17551 GCF_964030765.1 Micromesistius poutassou | reverse complement strand
TATTTACTATAACTTTATAAGACTAATTATAAAGAGTATTTACTATAACTTTATAAGACTAATTATAAAGAGTATTTACTACAACTTTATAAGACTAATTATAAAGAGTATTTACTATAACTTTATAAGACTAATTATGAAGGGTATTTACTATAACTTTATAAGACTAATTATGTAGAGTATTTGCTATAACTTTATAAGTCTAATTATAAAGAGTAATGAAGCTTTAATAGAAGAGTTCTCAACAGCTTTATTGTTTCTTATTTGTTCCTTTAACTAACGACAAAGGTAGGCGGGAAAGAGCGCACGCCCCAGAGATACAAACGGAGCGTAGAGGACGACAGAGCAGCCCATAAACACAAGGCTAGGAACCAGGGAGCAGGAGGGGGTGAAGCTCTCCCCCCAATGATCGGGCTGGTAAAGAACGCAGACCGGATGAACTGCGTTTATTATAACCAACAGAGGTTCATTGATTACACGGACGACGCTTTATCTGCGCTAGGTGAGCAGCTGCGCGCCACAAGACAAATGACTTTGGCAAAACAGGCAAGCCCTGTGATTGGTTACTGGCGGAACAAGGAGGAGTCTGTGCTCTTATAGGAGAAATGTGCTGCACCTTATTAAATAATTAATTTTATTATTATTTAATAAGTATAATAATATAATAATTATATAATAATATTTATTTCATTATAATTATATTAATAAAGTTACAGATTAAAAACGTTCCCACACACGCTTTGATTCACAGCCAGTCAACGCCTGCCCTCTGGTGGACAAAACGAGAACTGCACGCAGCATATATTTTGTGGTCAGGAACGAGTTGAACTTCGCTTAATCTCTAAAAATAAAAATATATAACTACACATTACAGGCCACAATACAAGACGAACACCGCTGTTTTTAAAGTTTTGATTTTTTTCATACAATAAGTTATAAATTAAAAAATATTCCCACACACGCCAATATTCAGTCGGTCAACGCCTGCCCTCTGGTGGACAAAACGAGAACTGCGCGCAGTATATATTTTCTGTGGCCAGGAAGGCGAATTCATGCGAGTTGAACTTCGGTTAAGCTCTAAAAACATGAAACTGTATTAAAACACGTCGTGTGTAGAAAACGGGAGTAGAGCAACGTTAGACTCGTCTGCAAATTAAAACATAAGCTCCAACTCAATACTTGCGTTTAAAGTTGCTGGTCGGACTGTAGACAAAGACCCGCCCACGGAGGAGGAAGTCTAGATCCGGATATCCGGTATCGGCTCCACCGGTGGGCGGGATATATCGTCCCCATGGTTACCGTAGCTCCTTATCACGCCGCAGGTCACCCAGATCGGTGTTCAAAGAAACGCAATTCATGTAATAAAATAAACCTAACAGCGTCACGCTTGTTGTTAAGACTGTGATTATATTTTAGATTTAATCTGTCTATTTTAGATCTATTTTTTAGATAACTATCGTCCAATTTCACTATTAAACGACGATTATAAATGACTAACCTACGTTTACACTGACACATTAAAACGATTCAAAGGAGCAACAGGTCTGTACGTAACAATATGAGGCTAGTGACCTTCTGGAGCACAGCCGTCCGCTAGAGGACAAAGGGGTCGTTTTATCCCCTGACTCCTACAAGGCGTTTGATACGTCACAACATCAGCTCCTGTTTAAAGTCGTGCATATGTACGGATCTGGACCTCGATTCTGTAACATAACAGAATCATTTTACAACGGCAGCACTAGTTCAGGAGCACCCCCCCCCCCCCTCGCTTCACCGTCAATAGAGGGCTTCAACAAGGACGCAACGTCTCCCCGGTCCTCTTTGTTTAGGCAGAAGAAATGTTGGCCGTTCTTATTCTAAACTCTGATGTTGTCAAGCTGAATGTTTTCGATGAACAGATCATTATGAGCCAACTGGCCGATGACACCACCGTCTTCTTAAAAGGTTTAGAACGAATCCCTAAAGTCCCTAAGTATAAATGTATAGAAAGTACTAAATTAACACATTTCATCCATTACGTTTACATGTGATACTTTGAAACATCAGAATTTGTTCTTTATTATTTGTAATTCAATGCGTGTGTGTGTGTGTGTGTAATGTAAAATGGGAACAGACTGAATAATATATGTTTTATATGAACACTGTCTAATAAAGGTGTAATGTAAAATGGGAACAGACTGAATAATATATGTTTTATATGAACACTGTCTAATAAAGGTGTAATGTAAAATGGGAACAGACTGAATAATATATGTTTTATATGAACACTGTCTAATAAAGGTGTAATGGAAAATGGGAACAGACTGAATAATATATGTTTTATATGAACACTGTCTAATAAAGGTGTAATGTAAAACGGGAACAGACTGAACAGCGACATCTAGTGGCGAGGAACGGGACCGCACGCAAAGCGGGATTAAAACGGGGAGTTTAAAACGCACACACGTTCTGTTTGTACGAATAAAACGCATGATCATAACCTATGTTGTAATAATCTGAGGTGTATTGATCAACGGAAGACACAGGTGGAGTTAAAGGTGTTGATTTAATGGCTTGTTTTACCACCCCGGTAACACAGGGCGTCCGTCCCCCAAAAGAGTCCCCGACTTTAGTTCCGCAGTCGAGCAGCAAAACTGTACCTGTTGTAGCTAACAATCAACTAATGTCTGTCTGTCTGTCTGTCTAATTATATACTAATTATAAAGAGTATTTACTATAACTTTATAAGACTAATTATAAAGAGTATTTACTATAACTTTATAAGACTAATTATAAAGAGTATTTACTATAACTTTATAAGACTAATTATAAAGAGTATTTACTATAACTTTATAAGACTAATTATAAAGAGTATTTACTATAACTTTATAAGACTAATTATAAAGGGTATTTACTATAACTTTATAAGACTAATTATAAAGAGTATTTGCTATAACTTTATAAGACTAATTATAAAGAGTATTTACTATAACTTTATAAGACTAATTATAAAGAGTATTTACTATAACTTTATAAGACTAATTATAAAGAGTATTTACTATAACTTTATAAGACTAATTATAAAGAGTAATGAAGCTTTAATAGAAGAGTTCTCAACAGCTTTATTATTTGTTCCTATAACTATATCAGCCTCATTATAACAGGAAATTATGTTACGATGCCTAGCAATTATGTTATGTTAATTACACGTTAGTAGAACCACACACACACACACACACACACACACACACACACACACACACACACACACACACACACACACACACACACACACACACACACACACACACACACACACACACACACACACACACACACACACACACACACACACACGTGTCCGTGGGGGCGGGGCCAGGAGAGGACGCGTTGTTGAGGAAACTAAACTTAAGCCGTTTCTCAATACCAAGTACGCGGACTACGTTCTCGCGGACTTGGAAGTACGTACTTGGCAAGTCCGGACTTTCAAGTACAGACTTCCGAGAACGCGAGTACGCACCTGCAATTGGAACAGCAGCGGACTCGATGATGCATTCTGGGATATTTAACGGTCCCAAGTCCACACGAGTCACCTCCGATGCGTCCTCGGTAGAACGGCCTCATCGAGAACGCATCGAGAACACACACGGGTTTTACGACAGTACTCGCGTACTTGGAATTGGAACAGTGCTTGGGCTACCACTGATGACGTTTATCGAGAACGCAAGTACACGAGAACACACGAGAACGCAAATTGAGAAACGGCTTCTCTCTCCCCACGCTCCAAATGAGAAACTGGGAGTTAGAGGAAGACATTTTCTCCTCTTCCGTCTGAGGAGGAGTAGGAGGAGGAGAGGGGTACATTAGATACACTCTGAGGAGGAGAGGGGTACATTAGATCCACTCTGAGGAGGAGGAGGAGAAGGAGGAGAGGGGTACATTAGATCCACTCTGAGGAGGAGGAGGAGAGGGGTACATTAGATCCACTCTGAGGAGGAGGAGGAGAGGGGTACATTAGATCCACTCTGAGGAGGAGGAGGAGAGGGGTACATTAGATCCACTCTGAGGAGGAGGAGGAGAGGGGTACATTAGATCCACTCTGAAGAGGAGGAGGAGAGGGGTACATTAGATACACTCTGAAGAGGAGGAGGAGAGGGGTACATTAGATCCACTCTGAAGAGGAGGAGGAGAGGGGTACATTAGATCCACTCTGAGGAGGAGGAGGAGGAGAGGGGTACATTAGATCCACTCTGAGGAGGAGGAGGAGAGGGGTACATTAGATCCACTCTGAGGAGGAGGAGGAGGAGAGGGGTACATTAGATCCACTCTGAGGAGGAGGAGGAGGAGGAGAGGGGTACATTAGATCCACTCTGAGGAGGAGGAGGAGGAGGAGGAGGAGAGGGGTACATTAGATACACTCTGAGGAGGAGGAGGAGGAGGAGAGGGGTACATTAGATACACTCTGAAGAGGAGGAGGAGAGGGGTACATTAGATCCACTCTGAGGAGGAGGAGGAGGAGAGGGGTACATTAGATCCACTCTGAGGAGGAGGAGAGGGGTACATTAGATCCACTCTGAGGAGGAGGAGAGGGGTACATTAGATCCACTCTGAGGAGGAGGAGGAGGAGGAGAGGGGTACATTAGATACACTCTGAGGAGGAGGAGGAGGAGGAGGAGAGGGGTACATTAGATACACTCTGAGGAGCAGGAGGAGGAGGAGGAGAGGGGTACATTAGATACACTCTGAGGAGCAGGAGGATAGGGGTACATTAGATACACTCTGAGGAGGAGGAGGAGAGGGGTACATTAGATACACTCTGAGGAGGAGGAGGAGGAGAGGGGTACATTAGATACACTCTGAGGAGGAGGAGGAGAGGGGTACATTAGATACACTCTGAGGAGGAGGAGGAGGAGGAGAGGGGTACATTAGATCCACTCTGAGGAGGAGGGGGGAGGTTAGGGTATAGGGGAGGGGGAGGTGAGGGTATAGAGGAGGGGGAGGTTAGGGTATGGGGGAGGGTATAGGGTTGAGGGGAGGTCAAGGTTATGGTTAGGGTCAGGGTTAGGGGAGGGGGGAGGTTAGGAGAAGAGGATAGGGGAGGGGAGGTGGGAGGGGAGGGGGAGGATAGGGAATATGGAAGATTAGGGAGGAGGTGAGGGTAGAGGGGGGAGGTAAGGGGGAAGGATGGAGGTGAGGGTATAGGGGAGGGGGAGGATAGGGGAGGGGGGAGGTGGGAGGTGAGGGGGAGGATGGAGGTGAGGGTATAGAGGAGGGGGGAGGTTACCTTACCTTATTAGGGTAACAGGCGTGTGTATAATAAAAATGACCACACAAGCCACACAGCCAGGTCGTTTTAAATGATTTTATATCATAAAACAACATCAGTATACATTTCAACAACTGTGCGCACAGAGAAACAATTCTGGGATGTGAATCAAAAAAAACAACGGTTCATTGTGAGACCATCTGACCCTAACACTGAACCATGAGGAACCCATGAAGGAACCAAGGAACCCTCCAAGGAACCAAGGAACCCTCCAAGGAACCAAGGAACCCTTGACAACCCGTGACTTAAGTCACGTCCTGCGAGGTAGACGTTGAATCCGAAGTCTCCACCGTCCAGCTCTGATGAGGCGCCGTCGGTGGGTCACTGAAATGTTGAAGAGGAAAAACACTAATCGTTAGCCTCGTAGCATGAGCTATGTTGTTAGCCATAGGCCAACGATGTCCATTACGCTACGAGGCTACCGATGTCCATTACGCTACGAGGCTACCGATGTCCATTACGCTATGAGGCTACAATATCAATTATACTATGCGGCTAACGATACAGATAACGGTAAATCCATTATGCATTATCATATCCATTATGGTAAATTATATCCATTATGCTATGAAGCTAACGATATCAATTATGCCAGGAGGCCAACAATGTTGATAACGCTATGATGCTAACGATATAAATGATGCTATTAGGCTAATGATGTTGACTATGCTTTGAGGCTACTGATATTGATTATACTATGAGGCTAATGCAATCAATTATGCTATTATGCTACAATCTCAATTATACTATGAGGCTAACGATACAGATAACGCTATGAGGTAAACGATATCCATTATGCTATGAAGCTAACGATATCAATCATGCTAGGAGGCTACCGATGTCCAGCTAGGAGGCTAACGATGTCCAGCTAGGAGGCTAACGATGTCCAGCTAGGAGGCTAACGATGTCCAGCTAGGAGGCTACCGATGTCCAGCTAGGAGGCTACCGATGTCCAGCTAGGAGGCTACCGATGTCCAGCTAGGAGGCTAATGATGTCCAGCTAGGAGGCCAACGATGTCCAGCTATGAGGCTAACGATGTCCAGCTAGGAGGCTAACGATGTCCAGCTAGGAGGTTAACGATGTCCAGCTAGGAGGCTAACGATGTCCAGCTAGGAGGCTAACCAGATTCCGGGTCTCCCTCCAGATAGGTGGCTCCTCCATCAGCTCTCCTCAGCCAAGGGTTCCTCATCATTTTGTCCATGATTTTTTTAGTTAATACCATGTGTGTTGAAATTGTAAATAATTAGACTTGAAGAAAATACTTTTGTTTGGAGAATTCTAAACTGTTAGTAGTTTATTATTCTTTGGACACCTCGTTTAAATAATTCTGAATCAAAGCGCTGTCTTGAATGTAGAATATAGACATAGAAGATAAATTTCATGTTTTAAACTTCAACATGAAACATGCACACTTGGGAATTTGTAATTCAGGACTATAGTAAAACATTGTGTGAATTTAACAGCATAGCTCTGGTGGTGAAACAATGTAAAAAAATTGTTGGTATTAACCTTCCAAAGACTTGAGCAGTCCCATCGTAGTCCTCGTCTCGCTCCTGGTGGGTCGTCAGCTTCATCTGTTCACAACACAAACACACATTAAAAGGTGTGAGTGTGACCAGCTGTTACGTTTTAGTTGTGTTTTAGTGTCCACCTTGATGTACGCTGGATAAACTACAGTAGTAGCAGCTGATGTGACCGTAATTACCTCAAATCACAGCTTTGGCTAAAATTCACAGAATGAAAAATCTGAAGGAAAAACTAATTAACACGCTCTACGATCGTTAATTTAAAAAGATTGAATAATTAAAAAGAACCTCCAGGTGTCAAGTGTTTGGTGATGGTTACCCTCCGGTCCCCAGTCTCCGGTCCAGCCTGGTGCCCCATTCCTGGTCCAGGGGGATCTGGATACCCTCCGGTCCCCAGTCTCCGGTCCAGCCTGGTGCCCCATTCCTGGTCCAGGGGGATCTGGATACCCTCTGGTCCACAGCCTCCGGTCCAGCCTGGTGCCCCATTCCTGGTCCAGGGGGATCTAGTTACCCTACATTATAATTTAGAGCGAGAAAAGCACTATACACATCCAATGTAGTATTATTATTATTATTATTATTATTATATCACCCTGGTGCCCCATACTGGTCCAGCGGGATCTGGTAGCCTCTGGTCTCCTATGCCTGGTCTTGGGGATCTGGTCACCTGCTGGTCCTCTGCCTCTGGTCCAGGAGATCCTGTGAAGTCAGACAGCATCTTTATAGACACGTGCACATAGCGGTCTTGAATCTAACTACCAACCACCCCCCCCCCCCCCCCCCACAGAAGCCCCTTACCTTGAGCTGGAACGACGATGGAGATCTTGCGGTGCTTTGGTCGTCTCGTTGCAAAATACAGCCAACAGACTTACCTTGAGCAGATCTAGTAGTTTGTTGCAGTTGGTTCATGTACAAATAATTGACTATACATTTCATATTCCCCCCATTAAGCAAATAATTCCCACCCATAAACAAGGCTGACAACCGTACAAAATAACAAACTGTTCTCATGCCTTTTGTCTACTTCCTTACTACTCTAAAACATTGCATGCACATCGCATGAGCGTTGCCTTACTGATCAGGGTGTGATCTGAGTGACCAGAGATGCATGCTGGGATACTGTGCCATCTGACGCCCACAGTTCTGTAGAAGTTCCCCCTCAGGAGAAACCCAAGTTTTCAAAAGGCTGTCGTGACATCAGTTACATGACCTGGAACGTCCGTCAAGACCGTGACAGGGACTCCCCGAGGAGAAACGCCAAAGGGTAGGCTGTGAGGCTCCCCCTCTCGGCGACTAGAATACAACCCAGCTCTTACAGGAGAGAATCATGGAGCACATTTCAACGTTCCTCTTCATAGACCTTGAAGCCCCAGTGAGGCTTTCTTCACCTCCTCTTCTGATGAAGAGCACAACTGCAGCTCGACAGGGACGCGAGTCGGGATGTTTCCAAGATGGTTTCAGATTCAAGGGGGACCCATCTCCCAGGTCCAACTAGCCTCGTCGTTACAATTCAGCCCGAGAAAGACTTGGATCTCAGGGCAGGAGTACAGGAGAACCAGAGGGCTAGCAGTCCATCATGTTGAGGTTAGGTAGGGAAGCCACGTCGCAGACTGGTTCATCTTCCATCTTCAGTCAGTTGGTTGGTTTCTCATCCGATTCTGTCCATTCGGAATGCCGTTAGTCCATCATCCATTGTACCAAGTAGCCATTGTCGCTTCCCATTGTTTGCATGATTCAGTCACACTGCAGTCCAAGCTGCATCACACTCAAGTCATCCTGTCCAGTGTGTAGAAGGGTCGAATTGAGATCCAGATGCTAGATCGCTCCAGGCTCTTGCTGTATTGAACACCCACTTTGTTATCCTCTTTGATTTAGGCCACAGACTTGAGTCATCCAGAAACGTCCGACTAAAAGACACTCCTATAGCTCCTCCTATAGCTGAAAATTAAAATGTTCAGGTAATACAAGCCAAGTAGAAGTAGATTTCCCCTCACACATGTAGTGCCCAGTACCAGGTTAAAGATTGCCCCTCTCACACTTAGTGCCCCATGCCAGGGCAACGATTGCCCCTCTCACACTTAGTGCCCCATGCAACGTTAAAGATTGCCCCTCTCACATTTAGTGCCCCATGCCAGGGCAAGGATTGCCCCTCTCACACATAGTGCCCCATGCCAGGGCAACGATTGCCCCTCTCACACTTAGTGCCCCATGCAACGTTAAAGATTGCCCACCTCTCTCACTTAGTGCCCCATGCCAGGGCAACGATTGCCCCTCTCACACTTAGTGCCCCATGCCAGGTTAAAAATTGCCCCTCACATGACGTAGTGCCCCATGCCATGCAAAGATTGCCCTTCACACACTTAGTACCCCATGACATTGGGGTAAAAAAGATTGGACAGTACCAGGTTAAAGATCACACCTCTTTATTTTCAGTTATCAGATTGTGTATATACAAAAACAATGACAATACGCAAAGGAATACAAAGCCAAACGAGAGAGGAGAGACCAGTGGAGGGTTTGTAGGTCTTTGAGATAAGAGAGACCAGTGGAGGGTTTGATGGAGAGACCAGCGCTGGGTATATAGGCCTTTGTGAGAGGAGAGACCAGTGGAGGGTTTGTAGGTCTTTGAGAGAGGAGAGACCAGTGGTGGGTTTGTAGGTCTTTGAGAGAAGAGAGACCAGTGGAGGTTTTGACGGAGAGACCAGCGGTGGGTTTGTAGGTCTTTGAGAGAGGAGAGACCAGTGGTGGGGGGGCTGGTGGGTCAGACCAGTGGTGGGGGGGCTGGTGGGTCAGACCAGTGGTGGGGGGGCTGGTGGGTCAGACCAGTGGTGGGGGGGCTGGTGGGTCAGACCAGTGGTGGGGGGGCTGGTGGGTCAGACCAGTGGTGGGGGGCTGGGGCTTGGGCTTCAAGGCGTATGGAGGGAAACGTTGGAACGTGCTCCGTGGTTCTCAGGTGCAGGAAACAGGTTGGGTTCTAGTTGCTGAGAGGGACAGCCCTCACATCTCGCCCCCCGGTGTGTCTCCTTGAGGAGTCCCTGTCTCCATCCTGAAGGACGTTCCAGTTCATGTAACTGACGTGACGATGGCCTCTTAAACACTTGGGTTCCCCTGAGGGGGAACGTCTACAGAACTGAAGGCCTCAAACAGCGCAGAACCCTAGCATGCATCTCTGGTCAGTCAGACCACACCCTTATCAGTAGGACAACACACACGGGATGT
>NW_028178094.1:0-2500 GCF_964030765.1 Micromesistius poutassou | reverse complement strand
GGACCTTAATGAGGGGCGTGTTTAAAGCTCTATCACTGTAAGGACCTTAATGAGGGGCGTGTTTAAAGCTCTATCACTGTAAGGACCTTAATGAGGGGCGTGTTTAAAGCTCTATCACTGTAAGGACCTTAATGAGGGGCGTGTTTAAAGCTCTATCACTGTAAGGACCTTAATGAGGGGCGTGTTTAAAGCTCTATCACTGTAAGGACCTTAATGAGGGGCGTGTTTAAAGCTCTATCACTGTAAGGACCTTAATGAGGGGCGTGTTTAAAGCTCTATCACTGTAAGGACCTTAATGAGGGGCGTGTTTAAAGCTCTATCACTAAGAACCTTAATGAGGGGCGTGTTTAAAGCTCTATCACTGTGAGGACCTTAATGAGGGGCGTGTTCCCCTCATTAAGTTTCTTACAGTGATAGAGCTTTAAAAATCTTTCATGTTTTAAATGATTTGCCAGCTAACTGCTGTGAAATAGATTAACAAGTGTGTGTCTGTGTGCGTGTGCTTGTGTGTGTGTGTGTGTGTGTGTGTGTGTGTGTGTGTGTGTGTGTGTGTGTGTGTGTGTGTGTGTGTGTGTGTGTGTGTGTGTGTGTGTCTGTGTGTGTGTGCATGCATGGTTGGGGGAGAATAGGAAGTATTTTTCAGGTAGTGAAAGCCAAGTTTTAAACTCAAAACAAAGTCACACGACGTGGAGTCACTTCTCTCTCTCTGGAGACAGAGAGCAACACCTTTTAAACCGAGAGGTCTGGGAGAAACATTAGACGGTGAGTACAGAGAATAGAACAAATAATGTGATTATGTTTGAACTTGTTTTCTGGGAATGGCCTCTGCTAACAATGTGTGTGGGGGGGGGGGTCTCCAACTGACTGTGTTTGGGTGGGGTCTCAGAGTGACTGTACGTTTGGGTGAGGTCTCCAACTGACTGTGTTTGGGTGGGGTCTCAGAGTGACTGTACGTTTGGGTGAGGTCTCCAACTGACTGTGTTTGGGTGGGGTCTCAGAGTGACTGTACGTTTGGGTGAGGTCTCCAACTGACTGTGTTTGGGTGGGGTCTCAGAGTGACTGTACGTTTGGGTGAGGTCTCCAACTGACTTTGTTTCAGCTCTAATCTAAACATGAGACGAGGACCTCCTTTCAGAGGGCTATCAGGAGGTGTAATGAGTGACACATGGGTTTCCCTCAGAATGTGGTCCTTCGTTGACTCTGCTTTCTTCCCGTACTGATTTCAGTCATGTAGTTAAGATAATGCTTATACCGTTTAAACTCCAGTAAATGTATCCCAGACCACCTAGGTGGCGTGTAGCATGGACCTTTGCTCCATAAAGTAGACTGATATGGACCAATCAATAACACGTGTAAAGATAAAAGTATGTTATATGAATCTGAATCAATGTGCTATCATTCTATGAACTGGTTTGTGTGTGTTCATAATGTGTGTTAGAATGAATCAAAGTAAAACAACATGACATATCTGTGTAGTCTTTATATATGTAACCCTGAGCAGCTGTCTATGATGACGTTAGCAGAACAGACAGTCACCAATGGTCCACTGTCTCTGTCTCTCTCCGGACCCTGGACTAGAATGACAGGGTGTGTTTCCCCTTTATGTTCGCTGCTCGGCTCCACTGTGTTTGGGGAAGATTATTAGACTTCCAAAACTTACTTCTCTCTTTCTGGAGACAAAGATCAACACCTTTTAAACTAAACGGCCAGACAATAAGAAAATGTTACCTGTAATCCTGTTTACAACATTCTGGTGTGATCTAATTTACAGCATTTATTTGTTTATCTCTTTCACAGCTCTAAGCTGGCATCTAGAGTTGCAATGTTGGATGAAGGGAGGACAGATGTCTGCCAGACCCTGTACTGTATAAAGTTATATTGAGGTTTGAGTATAGGCTTGATTAGTTGATAGTCGTTTCTTTGTATCTTTTCACTTGAAATAAGACTACCTTTTAGTTTAAGAAATATTGGCTATTGTGAGAAGTATCACTGGATTAGGTTTTGGATTTTCGTTCAGAACCTTAATGAGGGGCGTGTTAAAGCTCTATCACTAAGAACCTTAATGATGGGCGTGTTTAAAGCTCTATCACTGTAAGGACCTTAATGAGGGGCGTGTTTAAAGCTCTATCACTGTAAGGACCTTAATGAGGGGCGTGTTTAAAGCTCTATCACTGTAAGGACCTTAATGAGGGGCATGTTTAAAGCTCTATCACTGTAAGGACCTTAATGAGGGGACCTTAATGAGGGTTCTCTGTCTCTTGAGACAGAGAACAACACTTTATAAAACAGTCTGATAAAAACATTATAAAGGGAGTCCAAAGAATGTAGAAAATAATGGGTTCATTACTTGAAAATACAAATGTTTTCTCAGAATGGCCTCTGATATCACTTACTGGTTCTGAAGTATGTTTGGGGATCACGAGAGAGAGAGAGAGAGAGAGAGAGAGAGAGAGAGAGAGAGAGAGAGAGAGAGAGAGAGAGAGAGAGAGAGAGAGAGAGA
>NW_028178095.1:0-20607 GCF_964030765.1 Micromesistius poutassou | reverse complement strand
ACCCCTCTATAACAGTCATTTAGAGAGAACAGTCACTCTCTAAAGTGGCTGTTCTGTGAGAGGTCTCTCTGAACGACGACAGCCATGTTCAACAGCCATGCAGCAGTGATGGAACCACAAGAGAACGGGTTTGTTTTTTTTTGTAAACATTTGTTCATTTCTGAAACTCATTCAACTTTCATATTCATTATTGAATTGCAACATCCTATTTAATAGTATTCATCTCGGCTTCTCGTAAAAGAGAATGTGATGCTCAAATTAAATATTGCATTTAAATCCATTAGATAAATAACAGACCATAATATTGGAATTCTATAAGAAACAAAGCCGGTGATTGAAAATGGTTGTCATGGTTACAAACGGCCCGCCTCATGTCAAACCAAGTGGACTGCTGGCCTCTCGCCGTGTGCGGCCCAGTCCGCAGGGTAACCATAGCGACGGCCTGCGGATGGGTTCAGGGAAACATCCCATAATAGACAGGATGTTGGGCCCCTCACCCCCCCCCCCCCCCCTTCAGTCAGTCCAGCTGTTCAGTCCGACCACAAGAACCCCCGCCCATCCTCTTCATCAGTCCTCCTCCTCCTCCCCCTCCCCCTCCTCCTCCTCTTCAGAACTCCTCCTCCTCCTCCTCCTCCTCCTCTTCAGAACTCCTCCCCCTCCTCCTCTTCAGAACTCCTCCTCCTCCTCCTTCTCTTCAGAACTCCTCCTCCTCCTCCTCGGCAGCGTGGGAGCTCAGCAGGGGCCCGCGGTCCTCAGGGAGGGACCGCTGGATCCGCTGCCACCGATTGGGCGGCCAGATGATGTGAGAGGCGTGGCCATGGAGCAGACAGACAGACACCTGGAGGAGACAGACAGACAGTCAGACAGACAGACAGACAGTCAGACACCTGGAGCACAGACAGACAGACAGACAGACAGTCAGACACCTGGAGCACAGACAGACAGTCAGACACCTGGAGCACTGACAGACACCTTAAGGAGACGCATGGACAGACAGACAGACTAGTCAGACAGACAGACAGTCAGTCAGACACCTGGAGACAGACAGACAGACAGACAGACAGTCAGACAGTCAGACACCTGGAGCACAGACAGACACCTTAAGGAGACACATGGACAGACAGACTAGTCAGACAGTCAGTCAGACAGACAGACACCTGGAGGAGACGCATGAACAGACAGACAGACCCACTGACAGACAGACAGACAGACAGACAGACAGACAGACGCACCGGTCCGAAGCTGTTGCTGTCCAGGCTGTGTCCGTGGTGGTCGCCCTCGATCCACAGGTGGCCGTCAGGGACGCGCAGGTAACGGTTCTTATAGCTCAGAGTTCTACACACACACACACACACACACACACACACACACACACACACACACACACACACACACACACACACACACACACACACACACACACACACACACACACACACACACACACGAGGATGAGGGGGTGAGGGTGTGATGGAGGTGTGGTGAGGATGAGGGGGTGATGGAGGTGTGATGAGGATGAGGGGGTGATGGAGGTGTGATGAGGATGAGGGGGTGATGGAGGTGTGATGAGGGGGTGAGGGTGTGATGGAGGTGTGGTGAGGATGAGGGGGTGATGGAGGTGTGATGAGGATGAGGGGGTGATGGAGGTGTGATGAGGATGAGGGGGTGATGGAGGTGTGATGAGGGGGTGAGGGTGTGATGGAGGTGTGGTGAGGATGAGGGGGTGATGGAGGTGTGATGAGGATGAGGGGGTGATGGAGGTGTGGTGAGGATGAGGGGGTGATGGAGGTGTGGTTGAGGCTCCGTGGGTCTGACCTGATGAAGTCTCCCTCCAGGGCCACCACCCTCTTGATGATCTTCTGCTGGGGGTTCTTAGGAGACCTGGGAACACACACACCAGAACCAGGAGAACCAACTCAGTAGGACCAGGAGAACACACACACCAGAACCAGGGGAACCAACTAGTAGGAACCAGGAGAACCAACTCAGGAGAACCAGGTAGAAGCAGGAACTCACACCACGGAGACGATGTCTCCCCGGTGAACCTCGTAGTTTCGCACGCGCCAGCGGTTCAACAAGACGACGTCACACGCAGACACACCCTCTGGGTTCAGGAAGGGCTGCACACACACACACACACACACACACACACACACACACACACACACACACACACACACACACACACACACACACACACACACACACACACACACACAGAACACACACACACACACAGAAAATCATATTATATAAACTCAACAGATTAGTGAAGGTGGAGTTTTTGTGATTAAATGTTTTCTGTTGCTTTCATGCAGAGCGGCCTTCAGGGAACGGCTCCACCACCGGGGTCAGACCCCACAACCCTCAGCCTCCACTACCCACTACCACCGGGGTCAGACCCCACAACCCTCAGCCTCCACTACCCACTACCACCGGGGTCAGACCCCACAACCTCAGCCTACACTACCCACTACCACCGGGGTCAGACCCCACAACCCTCAGCCTCCAGGCTACACTACCCACTACCACCGGGGCAGACCCCACAACCCCTCAGCCTACACTACCCACTACCACCGGGGTCAGACCCCACAACCCTCAGCCTCCAGGCTACACTACCCACTACCACCGGGGTCAGACCCCACAACCCTCAGCCTCCAGGCTACACTACCCACTACCACCGGGGCAGACCCCACAACCCTCAGCCTACACTACCCACTACCACCGGGGTCAGACCCCACAACCCTCAGCCTCCAGGCTACACTACCCACTACCACCGGGGTCAGACCCCACAACCCTCAGCCTCCAGGCTACACTACCCACTACCACCGGGGCAGACCCCACAACCCTCAGCCTCCAGGCTACACTACCCACTACCACCGGGGTCAGACCCCACAACCCTCAGCCTCCAGGCTACACTACCCACTACCCGGGGGAGGTGGAGTAGGAGGGTGAGGTGGAGTAGGAGGGTGAGGTAGAGTAGGAGGGTGAGGTGGAGTAGGAGGGTGAGGTGGAGTAGAAGGGTGAGGTGGAGTAGGAGGGTGAGGTGGAGTAGGAGGGTGAGGTGGAGTAGAAGGGTGAGGTGGAGTAGGAGGGTGAGGTGGAGTAGGAGGGTGAGGTAGAGTAGGAGGGTGAGGTGGAGTAGGAGGGTGAGGTAGAGTAGGAGGGTGAGGTAGAGTAGGAGGGTGAGGTGGAGTAGGAGGGTGAGGTGGAGTAGAAGGGTGAGGTGGAGTAGGAGGGTGAGGTGGAGTAGAAGGGTGAGGTGGAGTAGGAGGGTGAGGTGGAGTAGGAGGGTGAGGTAGAGTAGGAGGGTGAGGTGGAGTAGGAGGGTGAGGTGGAGTAGAAGGGTGAGGTGGAGTAGGAGGGTGAGGTGGAGTAGGAGGGTGAGGTGGAGTAGAAGGGTGAGGTGGAGTAGGAGGGTGAGGTGGAGTAGGAGGGTGAGGTAGAGTAGGAGGGTGAGGTAGAGTAGGAGGGTGAGGTGGAGTAGAAGGGTGAGGTAGAGTAGGAGGGTGAGGTGGAGTAGGAGGGTGAGGTGGAGTAGGAGGGTGAGGTGCAGTACGGGGGGGTGAGGTACACACTGATAAGTGGTTCCGGACAGCTTTAACATTCCCCTCCGTAAACAACCCCCCGCCCCCCGCCGGTGGCGGAGACCTGACCTGCATGGAGGTGCCCTCCACCCGGGCCACGTAGGCCACGCGGTCCAGAACCGTGACGGTGACCGGTACCGCCACGAAGAACCCGCCGACGAACGCCCGCAGGTACCGCCGGCCCGCCCGCTGCGCCATCTGCTGGTCAGGGACCGGAACAGCACGGGTGTTCTTCAAATCATACGATCTCTCTGCCGAAGGTGAACCGCTGTTGCAGAGTTTCAAAAGTATTCGCTTGAACGCTGATTAAAGAGGATCTACAATGTTTATCGACTTCCTCCTCTCCGAAGCCCACCGGTGTCCTTTAATGTACAGAGCAGCGTGCTGTTGTTGACCTACTAGAGACTTCCGGGGGAGTGTCGACGTCACCGCGGCCGCCGCTCCCGGGTCCCAGAGCCGTCGCTCCCGGGTCCTAGAGCCGTCTCTCCCGGGTCATAGAGCCGTAGCTCCCGGGTCCTACAGCCGTCGCTCGCTCCCGGGTCCTAGAGCCGTCGCTCCTGGGTCCTAGAGCCGTCGCTCCAGGGTCCTAGAGCCGTCGCTCCCGGGACTTAAAACCATAGACATCTAGGTCATCAACACATGTTCACTAGCCCTCCCAAGAAGTTCACACCGCTCCGTTTAAAAGAGAACAAGCTCAATTTATAATTATTATTTGAATAATTACTATTATTAGTATTTTGATATGAAATGCAATCTATATATATATTTTTTTTTTGGGGGGGGGGGGGGGGGGGGGGGGGGGGGGGGAAATGTACTGATTCCAATTGATTGTACCGATCAATTCGTTTTTTTTATTTATTTGTCCATGCATTGTGTAACAGGCAATAAATGTGTTCTTTATGAATTGGGTGTGACTGTACGGATATTTGATGTATGACTATAATGTCATCGCCTTGTTTTTGTTTGTATAAAATATGTACAGATATAGATTTAATACATGTAAATGTTTGACTAATATATTGGAACACTGTTCAAATATACAATATAAGAATATTAAAGTAACAATATAATGTATTCTTTTATTAATGTCATTTGAAACATTTAGTGTCATTTGGATTTCTGTAGGTTTTGATAAGTTCATCACTTTGACAATAAATATCTGAGCTGATTGATTTTATTATTTTTTATGCCGTTATAGCATTTCTATTTTGTGAATAAACAAACACAACTATAAAGACTTTCATAGTTGCATAATTTGCCCAAATGTTGTCATTTGCATATTTAAGTTAAGTAAGTTGTGTTCTATTTTTTAATGTTCTATAATAGTAATTGTATCAATACAGTTATAGTTAATTAGTTATGTTACACATTAGGCATTTATTTTTTTAATTATTTTTATTATTTTCATCAAAAGGAAATACACCATCATACGGTGTAATTTCATACTTCAATCAGCATACAATTCCTGGTAGTAACAGTATTCCTCTACTCCATATGGTTTTAAACCACACTCACACATCCACATAATATATACCATTTATTCCCACTCATCCACATATCGTTACCTTTCGATACCTTTTAAACACACAAACCCAAACACACACCCACAGTTTGTAACCCAAACCCACACACACACACACACACACACACACACACACACACACACACACACACACACACACACACACACACACACACACACACACACACACACACACACACACACACACACATCTATGGCGGCGCACACCTATATATCTATGGCGGCGCACACCTGCATGTAGTTCCGCTGATTATTCGCTGATTATTTCGCGGGTCTCGGTGCGGATCGCGCTGCGTCTCCATTGAGCCTCACTGTGCTGCTGCTGCTCGCGCTCCGTCAGCTGTTGGCTCCATCACATCAGACAGGTTAGATTGAAAAAGACGCTGAGCCGTCTCCATTACACGGACGGTTAATATTGACGTTATTTTAGTAGTTTAACCGAAACATGGTTAGAAACGTCCGGTTGAAGTTATAGAAGTAACTAATGATCCGTCTGGTCCTTTTGTTTTCCAGGTTGACCGTCGAGTTAACGAACACTTTTTGAAGTAAAACGGCCCGCTACATCCGGACCTGCTGTGAGTAGGACACTTATTTATAATTTATCTTAATTGTTTTTTACTCTAGGCCTACTTGATAAGTTGAATAATAGTAGTTCTGGATGTATGTCGTCGTAAGCTGTTTTTAATTGAGTTAATTGATATTTTTCGCCGGGTGACGCGGCTGCTGATATTTATCAATGACTCCATGACGGAGTTGGCGGCGGAAGACGTAGGGGGGCGGGGCCGTGACGTCACACAATGACTCCGCACTCGGTTACCGTCGTAGTTAGATGGGAAAAATAACTTATTGTAATAACTTATTTGGATTTATTGGATTAATCACTAATTAAAACACACACACACACACACACACACACACACACACCGTAAAACTAATCTCGTTGCTCTCCTTCACAGCTCAAGAAGAAGAAACAGATTCTGTGAGTATCACGATCGAACCACGAAGAAGAAGAAACTGCGAACTGTAAGTCAACATTTTCTTTTAATGCTGTGGGCTGACAGCGTTTAGTTTGAACCGGTTCTCAGGCCCCGCCCCACGTAGGCCCTGCCCCGCCCCACGTAGGCCCTGCCCCGCCCCACGTAGGCCCTGCCCCGCCCCACGTAGGCCCTGCCCTCTCTCTCTCTCTCTCTCTCTCTCTCTCTCTCTCTCTCTCTCTCTCTCTCTCTCTCTCTCTCTCTCTCTCTCTCTCTCTCTCTCTCTCTCTCTCTCTCTCTTCCCCCCCCCGTTCTCATGCCTCTCATTCGTCCCTAGAAGATACTTTATCCGTCCACTTTCCTACTACATTCCTCATCATTGCATCACATCCCATGTGTGTTGTCCTACTGATAAGGGTGTGTGACTGACTGACCAGAGATGCATGCTAGGGTTCTGCGCTGTTTGAGGCCTTCAGTTCTGTAGATGTTCCCCCTCAGGGGAACCCAAGTGTTTAAGAGGCCGTCGTCACGTCAGTTACATGAACTGGAACGTCCTTCAGGATGGAGACAGGGACTCCTCAAGGAGACACACCAGGGGGCGAGATGTGAGGGCTGTCCCTCTCAGCAACTAGAACCCAACCTGGTTCCTGCACCTGAGAACCACGGAGCACGTTCCAACGTTTCCCTCCATACGCTTTGAAGCCCTAGCCCCCCCCACCACTGGTCTCTCCGTCAAACCCTCCACTGGTCTCTCCGCTCTCAAGTACCTACAAACCCACCACTGGTTTCTCTTCTCTCAAAGACCTACAAACCCACCACTGGTTTCTCTTCTCTCAAAGACCTACAAACCCACCACTGGTTTCTCTTCTCTCAAAGACCTACAAACCCTCCACTGGTTTCTCCTCTCAAAGACCTACAAACCCTCCACTGGTCTCTCGTCTCTGCGGGGCGATGGCCTCCGTCGCCCCCGGTCGATCGAAAGGGAGTCGGGTTCAGATTCCCAAATCTGGAGAGGCGGAGATAGGTGCCGCGAGGCGTCCAGTGCGGTAACGCAAACGACCCCGGAGAAGCTGGCGGGAGCCCCGGGAAGAGTTATTTTCTTTGTGAAGGGCAGGGCGCAAAGACCTACAAACCCAGCACTGGTCTCTCCGTCAATCCCGCCACTGGTCTCGTCTCAAAGACCTACAAACCCAGCACTGGTCTCTGTCAAAACCTCCGCTGGTCTCTCCTCTCTCAAGGACCTAAAAACCCACCACTGGTCTCTCCTCAAAGACCTACAAAACCTCCACTGGTCTCTCCGTCAAACCCAGCACTGGTCTCTCAAAGACCTACAAACCCAGCGCTGGTCTCTCAGTCAAACCCTCCACTGGTCTCGTCTCTCAAAGACCTACAAAGCCACCGCTGGTCTCTGTCAAAACCTCCACTGGTCTCTCCTCTCGTTTGGCTTTGTATTCCTTTGAGTATTGTCATTGTTTGTGTAAATACACAATCTAATAACTGAAAATAAAGAGGTGTGATCTTTAACCTGGTACTGGTCAATCTTTGCATGTCATGGGGCACTACTTCATGTGAGGGGCAATATTTAACCTGGCATGGGGCACTAAGTGTGAGCGGGGCAATTGTTGACTTTGCACGGGGCATTAAGTGTGAGAGGGATGATCTTTAACCTTGCATGTGGCACTAAGTGTGAGGGGAAATCGTTGCCCTGGCATGGGGCACTAAGTGAGAGGGGCAATCTTTAACCTGGTACTGGGCACCACATGTGTGAGGGGAAATTTTTCTACTTCTACTTGGCTTGTATTACCTGAACATTTTAATTTTCAGCTATAGGAGGATGCTACTCTTCCTGAAACACCCTTGAGTGTCATTTGGTCGGATGTTTCTGATGACTCAAGTCTGTGGCCTAAATCAAAGAGGATAACAAAGTGGGTGTTCAATACAGCAAGAGCCTGGAGCGATCTAGCATCTGGATCTCAATTCGACCTTCTACACACTGGACAGGATGACTTGAGTGTCATGCAGCTTGGACTGTAGTGTGACTGAATCATGCACACAATGGGAAGAGACAATGGCTACTTGGTACAATGGATGATGGACTAACGGCATTCCGAATGGACAGAAATCGGATGAGAAACCAACTAACTGAAGATGGAAGATGAAACATTCTGCAACGTGGCTTCCCTACCTAACCTCAACATGATGGACTGCTGGCAAGCCCTCTGGATCTCTTGTACTCCTGCCATGAGATCCAAGTATTTCTCGGGCTGAATCGGAAACCATCTTGGAAACATCCCAACTAGCGTCCCTGTCGAGCTGCAGTTGTGCTCTTCTTCAGAAGAGGTGAAGAAAGCCTCACTGGGGCTTCAAGGTCTATGAAGAGGAACGTTGAAATGTGCGCCATGATTCTCTCCTGTAAGAGCTGTTGTATTCTAGTCGCCGAGAGGGGGAGCCTCACAGCCTACCCTTTGGCGTTTCTCCTTGGGGAGTCCCTGTCACGGTCTTGACGGACGTTCCAGGTCATGTAACTGATGTCACGACAGCCTTTTGAAAACTTGGTTTCTCCTGAGGGGGAACCTCTACAGAACTGTAGGCGTCAGATGGCACAGTATCCCAGCATGCATCTCTGGTCACTCTGATCACACTCTGATCAGTAAGGCAACACTCATGCGATGTGCATGCGACGTTTTAGAGAGTAGTAAGGAAGTAGACAAAAGGCATGAGAACAGTTTGTTATTTTGTACTGTTGTCAGCCTTGTTTATGGGTGGGAATTATTTGCTAAATGGGGGGATATGAAATGTATAGTCAATTATTTGTACATGAACCAACAGCAACAAACTACTAGATCTGCTCAAGGTAAGTCTGTTGGCTGTATTTTGCAACAAGACGACCAAAGCACCCAAGATCTCCATCGTCGTTCCAGCTCAAGGTAAGGGGCTCCTGCGGGGGGGTTGGTAGTTAGATTCGAGACCGCGATGTGCACGGGTCTATAAAGATGCTGTCTGACTTCACAGGATCTCCTGGACCAGGGTGGACCAGAGGCTGAGGACCAGCAGGTGACCAGATCCCACTGGACCAGGTATGGGTCACCAGGGTGGATAATAATAATAATGATAATAATGATAATAATGTGTCTAGTGCTTTTCTCGCACTTAATTATAATGTAGGGTAACTAGATCCCCTAGACCAGGCATGAGGTACCAGGCTGGACCGGAGGCTGTGGACCAGAGGGTATCCAGATCCCCCTGGACCAGGAATGGGGCACCAGGCTGGACTGGAGGCTGTGGACCAGAGGGTATCCAGATCCCCCTGGACCAGGAATGGGGTACCAGGCTGGACCGGAGGCTGTGGACCAGAGGGTATCCAGATCCCCCTGGACCAGGAATGGGGCACCAGGCTGGACCGGAGGCTGGGGACCAGAGGGTATCCAGATCCCCCTGGACCAGGAATGGGGCACCAGGCTGGACTGGAGGCTGTGGACCAGAGGGTAACAATCACCAAACACTTGACACCTGGAGGTTCTTTTTAATTATTTCAAACGATCGTAGAGGGTCTTAATTAGTTTTTCCTTCAGATTTTTCATTCGGTGAATTTTAGCCAAAGCTGTGATTTTAAGTAATTAAGGTCACATCAGCTGCTACTACTACTATAGTTTATCCAGCATACATCTAGGTGGACACTAAAACACAACTAAAACATAACAGCTGGTCACACTCACACCTGGTGACGTAACATCACTCTTTTAATGTGTGTTTGTATTGTGAACAGATGAAGCTGACGACCCACCAGGAGCGAGACGAGGACTACGATGGGACTGCTCAAGTCTTTGGAAGGTTAATACCAACAGGTTTTTTTTACATCGTTTCACCACCAAAGCTATGCTGTTAAATTCACAGAATGTTTTACGATATTCCTGAATTACAAATTCCCAAGTGTGTGCATGTTTCATGTTGAAGTTTAAAATTTGATTTGATTCAGAATTATTTAAACAAGCTGTCCAAAGAATAATAAACTACTACCACTGTGTTTCTAGTGTAGAATTCTCAAAACAAAAGTGTTTTCTTCAACACAAATTATATTAACTAAAAAAATCATGAAAAAAATTAAAATTATGGAGGAGGAGCCACCTATCTGGAGGGAGACCTGGAATCTGGTTAGCCGCCTAGCTGGACATCGTTAGCTTCATAGCATAATGGATATCGTTAGCTTCATAGCATAATGGGTATTGTTAGCCTCATAGCATAATCAACATCGCCAGCCTCATAGCGTTATCTATATCATTAGCCTGATAGTATAATTGATATTGTAGCATAATTGACATTGGTAGCCCCATAGTGTAATCAACATGGTAGCCTCATAGCGTAATCAACATGGTAGCCTCATTGACATTGTTGGCCTATGGCTAGCAACATAGATTATGCTACGAGGCTAACGATTTGTGTTTTTCCTCTTGCAACATTTCAGTGACCCACTGACGGCGCCTCGTCGGAGCTGGACGGTGGAGACTTCAGATGCAACTTCTACCTCGCAGGACGTGACTTAAGTCACTGGTTGTCAAGGGTTCCTTGTTTCTCAAGGGTTCCTCATGGTTCAGTGTTAGGGACAGAGTTAGGGTCAGATGGTCTCACGATGAACCATTGTTTTTTTTCATCACATCCCAGAATTGTTTCACTGTGCGCACAGATGTTGTATGTATACTGTATATGTTAAATGTATACTGATGTTTTATGATATAAAATCATTTAAAATGACCTGGTTGTGTGGCTTGTTGTATGGTAATTTTTATTATACACATGCATGTTACCCTAATGAGGTAAGGTTACCTCTCCCTTCCCCTATAGCCTAACGTCCCCCCCTCCCATATCCTCTCCCAACCTCCCTCCCGTATACCCTGACCTCCGTCCTCCCCCCCCATACACCCTTACCTCCCCCTCCCCTGTCCTCCCCCCTCCTTTACGCATACCCCCCCCCTCCTCTAACCCTAACCTCCCCCTCCCCTATCCTCCCCTTTACTCATACCTCTAACCCTAACCTCTCGCCTTCCCGACTTCCGGCGGTGAATTATTTTTTGATAATTGACCGTTGCTAAGCACATAATGACCGCTGTCAAGGAAAGCAAGTGAAGCAAGACCCCTCCACTTCGCGCCGGTGTCCGGTTCGCCCTGTCGGGGCTTATTTTCCCGATAATGACCGGCGTTCTATACATTATCCCTTACTTATTTTTGTATGAGCTGCCAGCCTGGCTTGGACAACGAATGAGGTATTAATACCGATACTCTTTGGCTGGGATGCAATAATGAGGCATCAGACAATCAAGTCATTTTAGCCTGAATACATGAAGGTAAAAAGCACCAGAGCAGGTTGGTAGGACCATGGACATACCTAAGATATATAGATATCTAATGTATTCATACATTTTTTATGTAGGATATGCGTATATGTATATATAACCTAATCATATTGTTTCTTCAACTTAAAAATAGCTGACCGTTTTTTTCCCCTTCTCGGGATTATATTCCCAGTTTTGATCTCGGACGTCTGGTCACTTATAGACCGAGTCGGCAAGCAAGGAAACGTCACTTCCGGTCAGGGCCGTGGGGGAAAACAAACCGTTTTCCCCATACACACTCATGCAAAAAGGCGGTATTTTAAACCTTTGTCAAACGCTTGTCCGCTGTCATTTCTTGGTTTGAATCACTTGTATATGCTGTCAAAGGGCTATATATTAAAAAAATTATCATGATCGGGTCGATTGTTGTCCGTATATTTTTTAAAAAGTGGATCTTTCACAGTTGGTCTTCCCCCACAGCGTTGAGTCTAGGTGGGTGTTCCCTTGGTCGCCGGCTGTAGACACTCGGGAGACTTCAGGCCATTGTGTAGGATCATTTATCCATTCTTTCAAAGCGTAAGGACAGCAATCGACCCCGATTATATCAAAGTTTTTAAGATAAAGCTCTTTGTCAGCACATACAAGTGACTGAAAGTAAGACATGACAGCAAGAGACAAACACTTGCCGCGTTTTTACGATATAGATCCGGCCGGCGACCAAGGGAACACCCACCTAGACTCAACGCTGTGGGGGAAGACCAACTGTGAAAGATCCACTTTTAAAAAAATATACGGACAACAATCGACCCGATCATGATAATTTTTTTAATATATAGCCCTTTGACAGCATATACAAGTGATTCAAACCAAGAAATGACAGCGGACAAGCGTTTGACAAAGGTTTAAAATACCGCCTTTTTGCATGAGTGTGTATGGGGAAAACGGTTTGTTTTCCCCCACGGCCCTGACCGGAAGTGACGTTTCCTTGCTTGCCGACTCGGTCTATAGCATATAAGAATATTATATTACTGTTAAGCCAACTATGAATAATAAAACACGCCAAAACATGTGTCCTTTATCATAGCTACACGTATGACAAAAAAACGCGTGAAAATCAGTGGTATTCAGTGAGGTAAAATTAATTAATTGCGCTGACAGTTCATTCCTCTTGCCAAATGAATTACACTGAGTGGAGCGGATCACCACTCCAAGATGGCGGCCCCGCGTCTCGTCAGCGCCAGTAGGCAGTAGCGGTCGATGCTGCGTCTACTTATAAGATGTCTATGCCTAGAGCCGTCGCTCCCGGGTCCTAGAGCCGTCGAGCCCGGGTCCTAGAGCCGTCGCTCCCGGGTCCTAGAGCCGTCGCTCCCTGGTCCTAGAACCGGCCGTCTGAGAACTACACCACGTGACATCTTCATGGCTTCCGATTGGCTAATTTTCTGTTGTTTTGTCCACGTGACCAGAAGATGGCGACTTGCACCGCTACTGAAGAAGGTACTGTAACGTGTTTAACTTTAACGTGTTTAACTTCAGCTTCATACCCGTTCTAGTATTTAACTACATACATAGATGTATCATGTAGTCGGACGTGACGGTACGTTGTCTTGTCAGTAGCCGTCTCATCGATAAGGGTCCGGGTTGTATCGATAACGGGTCTACCGTGTGTCCCCCAGCCGGACATGAGGACAGCATCCTGGAGGCTCTGAGCTTCCCGGAGGAGGAGGAGGGGGAGCCGCCCGGGGGTCCGGCGGCCGGGGCCGACCCGGGCCCCGGGGCCCAGGCGCTGCTCTGCCCGCTGTGCCCGCAGACCTCCCCGCTGGCGGAGGCGGAGCGGCTGCTGAAGCACCTCCTGCTGGAGCACAAGCTGGTGGTGGCGGACGTCAAGCTGATCGCCGACCTGCCCAGGTAGGACCACCCTACTGTCATCACCCTACCGGGCCCCCACCCTACTGTCATCACCCTACCGGGCCCCCACCCTACTGTCATCACCCTACCGGGCCCCCCACCCTACTGTCACCCAACCGGGCCCGTCACCTTACTGTCACCCTACTGTCACCTTACTGTCACCTTACTGTCACCCTACTGTCACCTTACTGTCACCCTACTGTCACCCTACTGAGCCCCCATCCTACTGTCACCCTACTGAGCCCCCACCCTACTGTCACCCTACTGTCACCCCACCCTACTGTCACCCCACCCTACTGTCACCCTACTGTCACCCCACCCTACTGTCACCCTACTGTCACCCTACTGTCACCCCACCCTACTGTCACCCCACCCTACTGTCACCCTACTGTCACCCTACTGAGCCCCCACCCTACTGTCACCCTACTGAGCCGTCACCCTACTGTCACCCTACTGTCACCCCACCCTACTGTCACCCTACTGAGCCGTCACCCTACTGTCACCCTACTGTCACCCCACCCTACTGTCACCCTACCGGGCCCCCCACCCTACTGTCACCCTACCGGCCCCCCACCCTACTGTCACCCTACCGGCCCCCCACCCTACTGTCACCCTACCGGGCCCGTCACCTTACTGTCACCCTACTGTCACCCTACCGGGCCCCCCACCCTACTGTCACCCTACCGGGCCCGTCATCTTACTGTCACCCTACTGTCACCCTACCGAGCCCTACCGAGCCCCCACCCTACTGTCACCCTACTGTAGCCCTACCGAGCCCCCACCCTACTGTCACCCTACCGAGCCCTACCGAGCCCCCACCCTACTGTCACCCTACTGTAGCCCTACCGGGCCCCCCACCCTACTGTCACCCTACTGGGCCCCCATGTGACCCTACTGTCACCCTACCGAGCCCCCCACCCTACTGTCACCCCACCCTACTGTCACCCTACTGTCACCCCACCCTACTGTCACCCTACTGTCACCCCACCCTACTGTCACCCTACTGTCACCCCACCCTACTGTCACCCTACTGTCACCCTACTGAGTGGTTAGTAGAGGTGGGAGTCTCTTGGCACCTCACGATTTGATTCAGAGAAAGGAGTTTTCTGTAGCGCTCTGAAGCAGGCAAACAAATTTAATGAAAAATAATAATAAAAATTATATGTATATATATATATATATATATATATATATAATTTTTATTTTTAAACTTTATTTCAGATTATTAACTTATCTGCATGGAGACGGAATGGTTCTAGAGACAATCGCGATGCATCGAAGAATGGATTGTGTTCCCAGCCCTTGTAGTTAGGGTCTTAGGTTCAAACCCCTCCTGGTCAGCCTCTCTGGACCCCAGCGGCTGATGCAGGGCGCTTCAGGCTGTGGGGGAGGGTGGTGCTCTCTGTCCGGGGTGGGTGTGACCTGAGCTGTGTCCTCAGGTACATGTCCTACTGGAAGGGCCGCTTCCTGGACCAGCCCCTCACAGACTACTGCAGCGTCATCAAGACCAACTCTGAGGGGCCAGTCGGTAAGACAGACCTACCTCACCACAGCCTCACTATAGCAGACCTACCTCACCACCGCCTCACTAGTAGACCTACCTCACCACAGCCTCACTATAGCAGACCTACCTCACCACCGCCTCACTATAGCAGACCTACCTCACCACCGCCTCACTATAGCAGACCTACCTCACCACAGCCTCACTATAGCAGACCTACCTCACCACAGCCTCACTATAGCAGACCTACCTCACTACCGCCTCACTATAGCAGACCTACCTCACCACAGCCTCACTATAGCAGACCTACCTCACCACAGCCTCACTATAGCAGACCTACCTCATCACAGCCTCACTATAGCAGACCTACCTCACCACCGCCTCACTATAGCAGACCTACCTCACCACAGCCTCACTATAGCAGACCTACCTCACCACAGCCTCACTATAGCAGACCTACCTCACTATAGTAGACCTACCCCACAGCCTCACTATAGTAGATCTACCTCACCACAGCCTCACTATAGCAGACCTACCTCACCACCGCCTCACTATAGTAGACCTACCTCACCACCGCCTCACTATAGCAGACCTACCTCACTATAGCAGACCTACCTCACCACCGCCTCACTAGTAGACCTACCTCACTATAGCAGACCTACCTCACTATAGCAGACCTACCTCACCACAGCCTCACTATAGCAGACCTACCTCACCACCGCCTCACTATAGTAGACCTACCTCACCACAGCCTCACTATAGCAGACCTACCTCACCACCGCCTCACTATAGCAGACCTACCTCACCACAGCCTCACTATAGCAGACCTACCTCACTACCGCCTCACTATAGTAGACCTACCTCACCACAGCCTCACTATAGCAGACCTACCTCACCACAGCCTCACTATAGTAGACCTACCTCACCACAGCCTCACTATAGTAGACCTACCTCACTATAGTAGACCTACCCCACAGCCTCACTATAGCAGACCTACCTCACTATAGCAGACCTACCTCACCACCGCCTCACTATAGCAGACCTACCTCACTATAGCAGACCTACCTCACAGCCTCACTATAGCAGACCTACCTCACCTGACTGATGATGGGCGTGTGTTCCTAGAGAAACAAGAGTTCTACTTCCTGTTGTGTGATGTACTTCCTGAGGACCGACTGCTGAGGGAGCAGCTTCAGCAGAGGAGGCTGGTGAGTCGTCCATCCCATAATTCACCTGTTCTCCACACTACCCAGCAGGCCGGGCAAGGCCCTACAGCACACACAGCCACACACAGGGTCCATTCCCCCCTGGGGCGGAATGAGGAATCAGACCGTGTGTGTGTGTGTGTGTGTGTGTGTGTGTGTGTGTGTGTGTGTGTGTGTGTGTGTGTGTGTGTGTGTGTGTGTGTGTGTGTGTGTGTGTGTGTGTGTGTGTGTGTGTGTGTGTGTGTGTGTGTGCAGGAGGAGACTCTGGACCAGCAGCAGAGGGAGCGGGACGATACAAGTTTCCAGCGTGTGTGTATGTTCTGCAGCGAGGAGTTCAGCGGGAACAGGTACACACACACACACACACACACACACACACACACACACACACACACACACACACACACACACACACACACACACACACACACAGGGTTTTCATGGGTGTGATGTCACCGGGGTTGTGACGTGACGGTGGGTGCGTCTGATTGGTCGGCAGGGCGTCTCTGCTCAACCACATGGCCAGGGAGCACGCCTTCAGCGTGGGCCTGCCTGACAACATCGTCTACTGCACCCAGTTCCTGGACCTGCTGCAGAGGAAGCTGGACAGGTCTGTCTGCCACCTGTCTGTCTGTGGATTCATTTCAAACCTTTATTTACACTCGTAAGGCATTACGAGGTTTCCCTCATTTTCAATGACGACGAGTTAAACACACATCTCTTCTGTCTCACTGCCTGTATCACCTGTCTTACTGCCTGTATCACCTGTCTTACTGTCTGTATCACCTGTCTCACTGTCTGGTTCACCTGTCTCACTGTCTTACTGTCTGTATCACCTGTCTTACTGTCTGTATCACCTGTCTCACTGCCTGTATCACCTGTCTTACTGTCTGTATCACCTGTCTTACTGCCTGTATCACCTGTCTTACTGTCTGTATCACCTGTCTCACTGTCTGGTTCACCTGTCTCACTGTCTTACTGTCTGTATCACCTGTCTTACTGTCTATCACCTGTCTTACTGCCTGTATCACCTGTCTCACTGTCTTACTGTCTGTATCACCTGTCTCACTGTCTGTATCACCTGTCTCACTGTCTGTATCACCTGTCTCACTGTATCACCTGTCTCACTGCCTGTATCACCTGTCTCACAGTATCACCTGTCTCACTGTATCACCTGTCTCACTGTCTGTATCACCTGTCTCACTGCCTGTATCACCTGTCTCACTGCCTGGTTCACCTGTCTCACTGTCTGTATCACCTGTCTCACAGCCTCCAGTGTCTGTATCACCTGTCTCACAGCCTCCAGTGTCTGTATCACCTGTCTCACAGCCTCCAGTGTCTGTATCACCTGTCTCACTGCCTGGTTCACCTGTCTCACAGCCTCCAGTGTCTGTACTGTGAGAAGCCGTTCCGGGACAAGACGACCCTGAAGGACCACATGAGGAAGAAGTCTCACCGCCGCATCAACGCCAAGAACCACGAGTACGACCGCTTCTACGTCATCAACTACCTGGTAGGGGCCCTCGCAGCCCCCAGGGGCCCTCACAGCCCCCAGGGGCCCTCACAGCACCTAGGGGCCCCCACAGCCCCTCTCAGCCTCTAGGGGCCCTCACAGCACCTAGGGGCCCCCACAGCACCTCACAGCCTCTAGGGGCCCTCACAGCACCTAGGGGCCCCCACAGCACCTCACAGCCCCTAGGGGCCCCCACAGCCCCTAGGGGCCCCCACAGCCTCTAGGGGCCCCCACAGCCCCTCACAGCCCCTAGGGGCCCCCACAGCCCCTCACAGCCCCTAGGGGCCCCCACAGCACCTAGGACCAGTAACCCTAACGTGTGTGTGTGTGTGTGTGTGTGTGTGTGTGTGTGTGTGTGTGTGTGTGTGTGTGCTACAGGAGATGGGGAGGAGCTGGGAGGAGGTGCAGTCTGAGGACGACGAGACATGATGGACCCCGCTGACGAGTAGTGGTCTATACTGGTGGAGCTATACTGGTGGAGCTATACTGATCTATACTAGAACTGTAGATTAGAGAGCAGTGGTTGTGAACAGGAGATGTAAGAACCAAACTGGTTTGTGTTGCAGCGACTGGTCAGACTGGCAGGCCCACCCAGTCAGGGCCGTCTGCCTGTTCTGTGACCAGCAGGCAGAAAGCATGGACAGGATGTACTCACACATGGAGGTAGTTTCTCTCTCTCTCTCTCTCTCTCTCTCTCTCTCTCTCTCTCTCTCTCTCTCTCTCTCTCTCTCTCTCTCTCTCTCTCTCTCTCTCTCATATATATGATGTGGGTCTAAGTGTCTCTCTCTCCCAGGACGCCCACGGCTTCCACCTCCGCCAGCTGAAGACCCGTCTCAGTAGGTCCTCCCTCTCACCGCCCATCATGACATCACTTCAGACATCATCTTCATGACATCATCTTCATGACATCTGGTCGTCAGATCATTACAATCTGTTCAGTTCAAGAACGTTGGTTCAGTTCAGTTCCCTGGTCTCTACTGTTCCTGGTCTCTACTGTTCCCTGGTCTCTACTGTTCCCTGGTCTTATGTTCCCTGGTCTCTACTGTTCCCTGGTCTTATGTTCCCTGGTCTCTACTGTTCCCTGGTCTCTACTGTTCCCTGGTCTTATGTTCCCTGGTCTCTACTATTACCTAGTTCCCTGGTCTCGACTGTTCCCTGGTCTTATGTTCCCTGTCTTATGTTCCCTGGTCTTATGTTCCCTGGTCTCGACTGTTCCCTGGTCTTATGTTCCCTGGTCTCTACTGTTCCCTGGTCCTATGTTCCCTGGTCCTATGTTCCCTGGTCCTATGTTCCCTGGTCTTATGTTCCCTGGTCTCTACTGTTCCCTGGTCTCTACTGTTCCCTGGTCTTATGTTCCCTGGTCCTATGTTCCCTGGTCTTATGTTCCCTGGTCCTATGTCCCTTGTCTTGACTGTTCCCTGGTCTTATGTTCCCTGGTCTCGACTGTTCCCTGGTCTTATGTTCCCTGGTCTCGACTGTTCCCTGGTCTTATGTTCCCTGGTCTTATGTTCCCTGGTTCTATGTTCCCTGGTCCTATGTTCCCTGGTCTCTACTGTTCCCTGGTCCTATGTTCCCTGGTCTCGACTGTTCCCTGGTCTCTACTGTTCCCTGGTCTTATGTTCCCTGGTCCTATGTTCCCTTGTCTTGACTGTTCCCTGGTCTTATGTTCCCTGGTCTCGACTGTTCCCTGGTCTTATGTTCCTGGTCTCGACTGTTCCCTGGTCTTATGTTCCCTGGTCTTATGTTCCCTGGTTCTATGTTCCCTGGTCCTATGTTCCCTGGTCTCTACTGTTCCCTGGTCCTATGTTCCCTGGTCTCGACTGTTCCCTGGTCTCTACTGTTCCCTGGTCTTATGTTCCTGGTCCTATGTTCCCTGGTCTCGACTGTTCCCTGGTCTCTACTGTTCCCTGGTCTTATGTTCCCTGGTCCTATGTTCCCTGGTCTTATGTTCCCTGGTCCTATGTTCCCTGGTCTCGACTGTTCCCTGGTCTCTACTGTTCCCTGGTCTTATGTTCCCTGGTCTTATGTTCCCTGGTCCTATGTTCCCTGGTTCTCCTCAGGCCTCCGGTTCTACCAGCAGGTGAAGCTGGTGAACTTCATCCGGAGGGAGCTCCATCAGTGCCGTTGCTACGGCTGCCAGGAGAAGTTTGGCTCCAAGGAGGAGGTCCTCCGGCACATCATGGCCGCCGGTCACGTGATGCAGCTGCCGGCGCCGTCCGTGTGGGACCAGCCCCAGTAAGACCTGACCCCCCCCCCCCCCCCCCCCCCCCTGCCGCCACGCCTTAGCTCGCCAGGCCCAGGCCCCCAGGAGCAGGCCTACTTCCACAATCCACCCGTGCTCAGTGGCCACGCCTGGTATTGCAGTTTCTTTAGCGGGCTGTGGACGGGTCCCTCAGACCACGGGGCCCGGAAGTAGATATCCCCGTTCACTCCAACACAAGCGGGGAACAGGATTGTGTCTCCGCAAATGTTCTCTGGCTATCAATCAAAGGCTCATAATTATCTTTGGACCATGTACCATTAAAATGTTAAGTTTTCTCTTTTCAAAACGCCACCTCAAGCGTTTTATTAGCCGGAGGAGGAGAGGTGGGCGGCTGAAAGGAGTCGTGGTGAAACAAATGTTGTTTTGGCCGGCCTCCGAGAGGGCTCAGTGCACGTATAGTATCACATGTAGAGACTAATCGGGGGGGGGGGGTTAGTAACTTAACCTTCCATGGTCGGTAAACAATGCCACTGTGCTCGCTCAGACCTCTCGCTTATGATGCTACAATGATGCTAGAGAACGAGAATATTTCTACATCTGGAACGTCATGCACTGGGGCGTGGCTAGGCTCTGATGTGTCTGATGGTGTGTGTGTGTGTGTGTCTCTGATGGTGTGTGTGTGTGTGTGTCTGATGGTGTGTGTGTGTGTGTGTGTGTCTGATGGTGTGTGTGTGTGTGTGTGTGTGTGTGTGTGTCTGATGGTGTGTGTGTGTGTGTGTGTGTCTCTGATGGTGTGTGTGTCTGATGGTGTGTGTGTCTCTGATGGTGTGTGTGTGTGTGTGTCTCTGA
>NW_028178096.1:0-19532 GCF_964030765.1 Micromesistius poutassou | reverse complement strand
GGAAAAATAACAGGATTACTTAAATAGACAAGAGTTTGGCGTATGATTAGAAAACACATTTTTTGTATGTTGATTCAACTTGGTATTTAAAAAAAAAAAAGAAGGATCTGTTTTACTTTGACATCTTGTAAATTGATGGTCTGAATGAAATTGATTTGATACTGAAACTCATTTTATTTCAGTAGAAATTACAGAAAGAGAAAGAGGAAGGATAGAAATATTATTGTGATAGTGCCTGCTTGGCTCTATGCAGAAGAGCTGACATTAAATTATGTGTTCTGCTTTGTGTGTGTGTGTGTGTGTGTGTGTGTGTGTGTGTGTGTGTGTGTGTGTGTGTGTGTGCGTGCATGCGTGTGTGTGTGTGTGTGTGGGTATATGTGTGTGGGTGTGTGTGTATGTGTGTGTGTATGTAATGTCAGTGTGTGTGTGAGTGTGTGTGTGTGTGTGTGTATATGTGGGTGTGTGTGTGTGTGTGTGTGTGTGTGTGTGTGTGTGTGTGTGTGAGTGTGTGTGTGTGTGTGTGTGTGTGTGTGTTATTGATTAGCTTACACAGCTTTACAGCACTGTGTTGTAAATGTCATGTTTTTACAGGCTACTGTTTGATATAAAACTGATTAAAGTATTTGCTTGCTAACACAGATTGCAAGCAGCAAAGGGGGAAAATCCAACAATTACTCAGCAATTAGGGCGACGTTATGGCTGCCTTCAAGTAACGCAAACAAATAGTTTCCTCTACTCTTTACCCTTCCACACACACGCACACACACACACACACACACACACGCACACACATGCACACACTCATTTTTTGTTCTTTTAATTCATATTTGAATCATAGTATAGCAAATAATAATGCTAGATATTTCTAATAATAACTATGATAAACCACAATGGTATACTGCTAATATAATTTATAATACCACTATTATTATTTATACAATCATATATATTATTATGATTGTATTAATTTTGTGTTTATAATTATTATAAATATTTCGATTATTTTATTATATTACTCGAATAATAATATTATAATTGTATATATTCTTGGTCCCCCCCCCCCCCCCCCCCCCCGTGTGTGTGTGTGTGTGTGTGTGTGTGTGTGTGTGTGTGTGTGTGTGTGCACTGTGCGTGTGTGTGTGACAGAGAAAGATAGAGCCAATATTAGAGAGAGAAAGAGATTATTCTCTCAATGAAAGAATATCGCGATGAAAAGCATTTGTCCCAAAATGTCTTACTGTAGCGTCATGAATTCATGATTCAATTATATCGATGATATAAACACTTTAGTCCTCTAATACCTCCAGCCACCGTCGTGTGTCGTCTTGTGTATTCTCATCCATATCTTCCGTCTTTATTTATACCCAGCATTGACGAGTTGATTTCACTTGTGGTTTAGTTTCAAATCTTCTCAATTGATTTGCATGTGGACTACTTCATTGTGTGTAACCACTTATAAAGATTGAACGCGATACCGTATGCCCTTGACGGCACCGAAACCCCAAATTGATCCACTTCAGCTGCTCGGCTGCCACAGACTATTGGACCAGCAGGGTGTGGGCTGCCTACTCCCATGTGTCGGCTCAATAAAGGCCTCACAGGCTCAGACAGCTGGGTTGTTAAACGGATTGTGAGGAAAATGCGCCCACCTTCCCTTCACGCATATAAAACAGGTGTCATCCGATCAAATTATTATTTAATTTTCATAATTTATATCCTAATAATTGGCTCTTCCACGGACAAACGGCGCTTGTTACGAGCAGGATTTGAAAGTGGTCCTTTTGTTCCATCTAGTGGTGGGAACTTGTACGTGCCACGTGACAAAGTGTAATTGCCCAATTAGCATATTACTTTTCTTTTGGTTATTTGATAATCAATTTAAAACATTTATTTTTAGCAAATGCTGGCTGAACATCTCAACATTGGAATGCCTTTCTCATGGAATACATAGGTGTAGCTATGTGAAGAAGTGGATTTACTGGTGAATTTATAGGACAAAATACTAAACGATTTTTATTTTTATATTGTATAGCCTGTTTTGTTTTTGTGCTGGTGTATTTTACTGTCGACTGCCTGGACAAGGGAATGTCCCTATAGGATAAGACAAATGAA
The DNA here is from genome assembly GCF_964030765.1 of Micromesistius poutassou. Lineage (NCBI taxonomy): Eukaryota > Metazoa > Chordata > Actinopteri > Gadiformes > Gadidae > Micromesistius > Micromesistius poutassou. Next base: position 17,420 of record NW_028178096.1, on the reverse strand, counting down.
TGTGAGCTATCCGTCCAAAGTCACCGACCAAAAATTGGTGAAAAGCTTATAGTGAAAAGTTAAAGCTTCAAAAGTGAAAGCTTTTGAGGACAAGAGTTGGAAGAAACGGGAGGCAATGCTCCCGGTTTTACTTCCATTTCCATGACGTTTGACATAATCATTAACAGAAGGGGAAACATACTTATCCATCTATCTATTGCACATCCGTTTTTATTGTTTTACGGTAATATACGTAAATCAATGTCATATGCAGATTTTATTTCCATATCGTATGATATCAGTTGTTGTTGCTGCGGAGACAGGCCACTACACTGGAGTTTCCTGGATGGCTAAAGTTCTTATAATGCATCCAGGCTATTTACAGCCACAGTGGTATATAGTGCCATCTATGGTTACCATGAGGAATTGCAACAGTGAGATACATTTAATTTCTATTGCATTGTTTTCGTAACCAACATTGTAATGACTAAATGGCATAACAATATTTATGTAAAAAAATAACAGCAAGCCACGGCAACTTTATTTATATAGCACTTTTCATACACAAGGCAGACTCAAAGTGCTTCACATATAAACATTGTCATACAATAAAAGAAAATAATAGATAAGTAAAAAGTAAAATAGATAGAAAATAAAGGCAAAGTTTAAAGTTTAAAGTTTAAATCAGCCAATAGAAACAACATTGACGAATGCATTAACAGAAGTAGTATACCTAACTACTGCAATAGTTAGTGAAGCGGATTGACGCTGAGCCAAGTAGAAGCCTGTAGTAGACCATCACTCCAGCCATCCCCTCACTGAGACCTTAGTGCGCAGCTTCCCTAAGCAATATGGTATTACGATGCGAGTAAAACATGTCATCACTGTAGAGCAAAATATCAATTATTTGATTTGATAATAACAATAAAGAATAACGGAAAAAATGTACAGTTATGTAGGCTATTTATATATCTCCCATATCTTGTAGTGTCTATTTTAAATGTTTGCATTAAATTTAAAAAATATTCGGAGCGTCGTTGTATCTTGCAGGTGTTTGTAGTAAGTTAATTACCAAAGCCTATCGACTATCAAACATTACAATCACTGACTTACATCGTGAAGAGGGTACAACTAAGCGCTAGAACAGTTGTACATTAAGAGGAAACTTGACCGAATCATATATATTTGGACCTGTTGATCATGTGACCATCGGATTATGTGACGAACGACGGCTCCACGTGATCAATCGGCAGGCGACTCACAACCGGTTCGGCTGTGGGTGTCGAGCCGGTGTAGGGCGGGCCCCAGCCCCCGCCAGTGACACCGGCCGTTTCTCAATTCGCGTTCTCGTGCGTTCTCGTGTACTTGCGTTCTCGATAAACGTCATCAGTGGTAGCCCAAGCACTGTTCCAATTCCAAGTACGCGAGAACGCGAGTACTGTCGTAAAACCCGGAAGTGTTCTCGATGCGTTCTCGATGAGGCCGTTCTACCGAGGATGCATCGGAGGTGACTCGTGTGGACTTGGGACCGTTAAATATCCCAGAATGCATCATCGAGTCCGCTGCTGTTCCAATTGCAGGTGCGTACTCGCGTTCTCGGAAGTCTGTACTTGAAAGTCCGGACTTGCCAAGTCCGCGAGAACGTAGTCCGCGTACTTGGTATTGAGAAACGGCCACCGTCTCCTGGAGGTTGTGTGGGTAGGTCCTGGACGAGGTCGTGCTCCGCCCGGTCTTGTCCGGGGGGGGGGGGGGAAAGATGGATCTTTTGGGTGTGTTGGGGATCACGCGTGACAGCAGGTCAGCCACCACGTTATCCCGGCCCGGCGGGAGATGTAAGTCAGTGGCGGAAGATGTACTGCTGCAGGCGGTCGGCCCAACAATGGAGATGAAGAGGTGTGTGGCCGGTGTTCTGCCAATTTCTGCTCCCTTGTCAGATTTTGCTACCTAGTGGTTCTTTCTGCGCATGCGCATGACGACACTATTGATCCGCGGTGTAGTATTGTGGTGTAAAATATACATACTGTACCCCTTAAATCTCCAATAAAGACGTTATAATACAGTATCAGAGTCTATCGAGTCATGCTACCCTATCAAAAAGTGCTGCCTTACGTGTTTGGTAGCGTATTTAATCTGTTGACCAACTGCCTCTATCAAACGACGCTCCCACTACAGAAACATGTTATTTTACACCACTACTCACTCCATGTACACTGTAAGAATATGGTGAGCATATTTTGATACTGTATTATAACGTCTTTATTGGAGTTTTCAGGGGTACAGTATGTGTATTTTACACCAATACTCAACAGCGTCGTCATGCGCATGCGCAGAACCACTAGGTAGCAAAATCTGATGGGTAGCAGAAATTGACAGAACACCGGGGGCCAGACGTGGCTAGGAGTGAGGCGAGGGCCTGATGGTCTGTCCTCAGTGTGAACGAGCCTCTGTTCCGTGGGGCCGAGAGCCCGTGAGGCGAAGGCGTTCGGCCTCGATCTCCAATCTATCAATCCTGGAGTTGTGATAACCGTTGCCATAACTGCTGTGGTTGGAATTTTGACCACGTCAATCGTCTGTGTAAACTGTTTAAGAATATAGAAGCCGCTGAATTGTAATGTAGATAGTAATTGCAACAAAAATGGCAAATACAACAACCTGAAGGTAAAACATAATTTCCCCACCTTCGAGCCAAAAAAAGGTCACTTGAAATTCAAACTGAACTGCTAGCTTCAGAGCTGCTGCTAATGTTAGATCATTATTTTCCATTAACAGTCGTTGCCTTATTATGTCTAAGTTCAGGTTCAGTATCAGTTGGTCCCTTATCATTTCGTCCTGTAACGCCCCGTACTTGCACACGCTAGCCAGCCGCCTTAAATCAGCCGCAAAGTGCTCCACTGACTCACTGAACCGTTGGCGCCTCTGTCGGAATATGAGGCGATGGCGCTGCACATCTTTTGGAATGACGTAATGTGCGCTCAGGAGCTCCACGGCATCTGAGAAAGTCGCCACGTGGCCGAGAGTTCCCACCACGCGCTGTCCCTCCGCTCCTAGACAGTGCAGCAGCAGTGCGCGTTTCCTCTCCAAAGAAAGGTCCTCCAGGCCGGCAGCTATGATGTACGTTTCGAACGAGGAAATCCAGCGGGGCCAAGGCACCGCTGGTTCTCCCCGCAGGGCTAGGAAGGGGGAGGGTGGTGGTAGGCAGCAACCAGCCATCCTCGGCGCCAATGTTATGTTGCAATGACGGAGACTGAGACAAGATCCAACGTCGAAGCTGTTACGTTTGTTCCTTATATAAGACAAACCAGACGCAGCTGCATGTTTATTTCCCTTTTTATTACTTTTGCGGTCCAACACATATACACGCCCATAGCTCAGCCTCTTATCACGTCGTCTACTTATTGGGTAACGTAGTACAATAAACCTTTATCAACACAGAAGTGGAGAACACAATAAACCATTTTTTTTTTTAAACCTTTTTATACCATCAACACAATAAACCTTTATCAACAGAGAAGCGTACGCTTCTCTGTTGATAAAGGTTTATTGTGTACTCCATTTATCGAACGATACCACTACCTGAACTCAGGTACGGTCACCTGTATATCATGTCAATCACATGACACTGACGTGACACAATCACATGTGTGAAGGCCACAGGGGTTGCCTTTGCTGTTGTGTTGTTGTTGTTGCTGCTGTGTGCAGATCGGGGTTAGGCTAAATGTGGGCAGAGCTAAATGTTTGACCCCGCCTACGGACAGAGTGGCGTAAAACCCACGTTGTAGAATAACTATTATAATATAATCTATATTATATATAGATTATAATATAATTATATAATATATTGTAATGTTCTCACATAAGAGGTGGAGGCAGTGTATAGTCCACGGTTTATTCAACCAACTAACTTTCATTCAGAACAAGAGTGTTTAGTTGCAGACTCATGGGGGAGTGGAGCTCCACCAGAACGGTAGGAATAGTAACCAACGGTAACTTCCAACGGTGACTCCACAGAAACTAACTAACGTATCTCACTCCGCGAGACCCAAACATAAAACACAAACAAGACAAAGTATCCTAGCAACAGGGCTCCAAACTTTATTAAAAGAAACAGCTATGGAAAAAGGTTCAAGCATAATGAATTGATTATTTCATAATCGATTTAAAACATTTATTTTTAGCAAATGCTGGCTGAACATCACAACATCCGGGTTTGGAATGCCATGGAATATACGTCATGGAATACCTAGGTGTAGCTATGTGAAGAAGTGGATTTACTTGTGAATTTATAGGACAAAATACTAAACGTTTTTTATTTTTATATTGTTTAGCCTTTTGTTTTTGTGCTGGTGCTGTCGACTGCCTGGACAAGTGAAAGTCCCTACAGGGATAAGACAAATTAGTGTGAGCTATCCGTCTCCACTCATTAATCCAATTTTCCATCATCTGAATTAAATGTTCATTGTATTATCAATGTATGTGAGCTTCATCTATCTGTGTTTAATGTAGATTGGCCATTATAGGCCAGACACTAATGCCCAAATAATCCTAAATCTCAATATATAAAATACAGAATTGAGGTTGCATAGTCACCGTCCAGTGTTGTGCATGAACTAGTTCAAAATAACTAGTTCATTGAACAAGTTAATTTTTCTATGAACTTTGAACTGAACTTAACATATTTTAACTAAAGAACTTGAACTTGAACTAGTTCAGATTTTGTGACATTCTGAATTGATGCTTAGGTCCAGATGACATGTTTATTAAATAGAGTTACTGCCTTAGTTGTGATGAATGAAACAAATAATATCCATAACAATTTCAGCTTGTAGTGATGGGCAGCAGGTAATGGAGAGGATTATTTTTAAAAGATAAGCACAGAATACTCACTCCAACAGTTTTTCTTCGGTTTCTGAAAAAACTGTTAATGAACTGAACATGAACTAGTTCAAAACTGAATTGGTGCACTATGAACGTGAATTTATTCATTTTATTTTGTATGAACTGAACTTTGAACTAGTTCATGTGAAGTGTGAACTTGCACAACACTGTCACCGTCCAGAAATTGGTGAAAAACTCGTGAAAAGTGAAAGCTTCAAAAGTGAAAGCTTTTGAGGACAAGAGTTGGAAGAAACGGGAGGCAATGCTCCCGGTTTTACTTCCATTTCCATGACGTTTGACATAATCATTAACACAAGGGGAACAGAATCATTAACACAAGGGGAACATACTTATCCATCTATCTATTGCACATCCGTTTTTATTGTTTTACGGTAATATACGTAAATCAATGTCATATGCAGATTTTATTTCCATATGTGTCGATATCAGTTATTGTTGTGTTGCTGCGGAGACTACACTGGAGTTTCCTGGATGGCTAAAGTTCTTATAATGCATCCAGGCTATTTACAGCCACAGTGGTATATAGTGCCATCTATGGTTACCATGAGGAATTGCAACAGTGAGATACATTTAATTTCATTATTCTACTGCATTGTTTTCGTAACGACCATTGTAATGACTAAATGGAATAACTATATATATATATATATATATATATATAAACAGCCAATATAATCAACATTGACAATTGCATGCATTATCACATCCAGCCGCTCAGAGTGAGACTTTAGCGCGCAGCTTCCCTAAGTAACACGCTATTATGATGCGACTCCAAGTAAAACATGTTCTACATCACTGTAGAACAAAACATGAATTATTTTATTTGATAATCACAATAAAGAATACCAAAAAAACAGCTGTACAGTTGAGTATTTTTAATATTTGCATGCAATTACAAATTAAAAAATATTAGTAAGCCGCGTTCCTATTGGTCAGAACTCCGGAGTGTCGTTGTATCTGGCAGGTGTTTGTAGTAAGTTAATTACCAAAGCCTATCGACTATCAAACATTACAATCACTGACTTACATCGTGAAGAGGGTACAACAAAGCTCTAGAACTGTTGAATATTAAGAGGAAACTTGACCGAATAATTGACGAAATATTGGGACCAGTGGATCATGCGACCATCGGATTATGTGACGAACGACGGCTCCGGGGTCACGTGATCAATCGGCAGGCGGCAGGTATGTCAAACTTCGAAAGATCAGTCTACCAAAAATATAATTAACCGAAAACTACCTCTGGAAATTCGAAATAAATGAAGACTGCAGACTATATATTTTAATTATACCGTAGTTAAGCGCCTCTATTACCAGGTGTCATGTTTCAATAACGGAGACTGAGACGAGATCTAACGTCGGAGCGTACTCCATTTATTGAACGATGCCACTACCTGACCTCAGGCTAGCATGCCAGCATGTCGTCGAGCCTTAATGAAGCGTAATGAAGCTTCTTGTTGTCCCGGTGAGGTCGACGAATCCTGACCCAGTCAAAGACAGCGATGGCAGGTGGTTTAGCACGTCGGACCCTGTCAAAACGGTCCTTCGTACGAAGCTGGTGTGTGTCAACGGCGACTCGAACCGGGGGAGCTGCGTTCCGAGCTGGGTGTAGGGCCTGAGCTCCCTCAGTGACACTGTCTCCTGGAGGGGGGGGTGTGTGTGTTGGATCTTGACGTAGAGCTGGCTGGCTCTGGACCCTGGCGGATGTCCAGTTTATAGAAAACCATTTAAGAAATGTTTTTTGGTCTTTCTTAGAACTCTAGCACCAGTGTTCTGAACAAGCTGTAGTTGCCTAAGAGGTTTTTTTTTGGGAAGACCTGTAAGGAGACCATTGCAGTAATCAAGTTTTTGAGTCTTGAGTGAGCCCTCTAAGTCTTGCTATGTTTGAAGGTGATAATTGGCAGATTTTGTAACTGATTTGATGTGACTAGGGGTGTAAATCTGAGCCTTCATGACGATTCGATACTATCTTGATTTCTTAAGCCAACGATTAGATTATCGGTCCACGCCGATATCAATCCTGGGCGGGTTGTGATAACCATTGCCATAACCGCCACGGTAAACTAGCTTCAGTTTCAGCCTGAACTGCCAGATTCAGAGCTGCTGTTAATGTCAGATCATTATTTTCCAGTAACAGTCTATACCTAACTAATTCACACTTTGTGTGCAGTATCAGTTGGTCCCTTATCATTTCGTCCTGTAACGCCCCGTACTTGCACACGCTAGCCAGCCGCCCTAAATCAGCCGCAAAGTGCTCCACTGACTCACTGAACCGTTGGCGCCTCCGTCGGAATATGAGGCGATGGAGCAGCACACCTTTTGGAGTGGCGTAATGTGCGCTCAGGAGCTCCACGGCATCTGTGAAAGTCGCCACGTGGCCGAGAGTTCCCAACACGCGCTGTCCCTCCGCTCCTAGACAGTGCAGCAGCAGTGCGCGTTTCCTGTCCGCCGAAACGCCCTCCAGGCCGGCAGCTATGATGTACGTTTCGAACAAGGAAATCCAGCGGGGCCAAGGCACCGCTGGTTCTCCCGGCAGGGCTAGGAAGGGGGAGGGTGGTGGTAGGCAGCAACCAGCCATCCTCGGCGCCAATGTTATGTTGCAATGACGGAGACTGAGACAAGATCCAACGTCGAAGCTGTTATGTTTGTTCCTTATATAAGACAGACCGGACGCAGCTGCATGTTTACTCCCCTTTTAATTACTTTTGCGGTCCAACACATATACACGCCCATAGCTCAGCCTCTTATCACGTTGTTCATCTCACTCCGCGAGACCCAAACATAAAACACAAACAAGACAAAGTATCCTAGCAACAGGGCTCCAAACTTTATTAAAAGAAACAGCTATGGAAAAAGGTTCACGCATTTGAATTGATTATTTCATAATCGATTTAAAACATTTATTTTTAGCAAATGCTGGCTGAACATCACAACATCCGGGTTTGGAATGCCATGGAATATACGTCATGGAATACCTAGGTGTAGCTATGTGAAGAAGTGGATTTACTTGTGAATTTATAGGACAAAATACTAAACGTTTTTTATTTTTATATTGTTTAGCCTGTTTTGTTTTTGTGCTGGTGCTGTCGACTGCCTGGACAAGTGAAAGTCCCTACAGGGATAAGACAAATTAGTGTGAGCTATCCGTCTCCACTCATTAATCCAATTTTCCATCATCTGAATTAAATGTTCATTGTATTATCAATGTATGTGAGCTTCATATATCTGTGTTTAATGTAGATTGGCCATTATAGGCCAGACACTAATGCCCAAATAATCCTAAATCTCAATATATAAAATACAGAATTGAGGTTGCATAGTCACCGTCCAGTGTTGTGCATGAACTAGTTCAAAATAACTAGTTCATTGAACAAGTTCATTTTTCTATGAACTTTGAACTGAACTTAACATATTTTAACTAAAGAACTTGAACTTGAACTAGTTCAGATTTTGTGACATTCTGAATTGATGCTTAGGTCCAGATGACATGTTTATTAAATAGAGTTACTGCCTTAGTTGTGATGAATGAAACAAATAATATCCATAACAATTTCAGCTTGTAGTGATGGGCAGCAGGTAATGGAGAGGATTATTTTTAAAAGATAAGCACAGAATACTCACTCCAACAGTTTTTCTTCGGTTTCTGAAAAAACTGTTAATGAACTAAACATTGGTGACAAAACTGTCACAGTTTTGCCACAGTTGTGCCACAGTTGTGCACCAATTCAGTTTTGACAAAACTGAATTGGTGCACTATGAACGTGAATTTATTCATTTTATTTTGTATGAACTGAACTTTGAACTAGTTCATGTGAAGTGTGAACTTGCACAACACTGTCACCGTCCAGAAATTGGTGAAAAACTTGTGAAAAGTGAAAGCTTCAAAAGTGAAAGCTTTTGAGGACAAGAGTTGGAAGAAACGGGAGGCAATGCTCCCGGTTTTACTTCCATTTCCATGACGTTTGACATAATCATTAACACAAGGGGAACAGAATCATTAACACAAGGGGAACATACTTATCCATCTATCTATTGCACATCCGTTTTTATTGTTTTACGGTAATATACGTAACTCAATGTCATATGCAGATTTTATTTCCATATCAAGTGTATGATATCAGTTATTGTTGTGTTGCTGCGGAGACAGGCCGCCACACTGGAGTTTCCTGGATGGCTAAAGTTCTTATAATGCATCCAGGCTATTTACAGCCACAGTGGTATATAGTGCCATCTATGGTTACCATGAGGAATTGCAACAGTGAGATACATTTAATTTCATTATTCTACTGCATTGTTTTCGTAACCAACATTGTAATGACTAAATGGCATAACAATATTTATGTAAAAAATAACAGCAAGCCAAGGCAACTTTATTTATACAGCACTTTTCATACACAAGGCAGACTCAAAGTGCTTCACATATACAATAAAATAAAATTATAGATAAGTAAAAAGTAAAATAGATAGAAAATAAAGGCAAAGTTTAAAGTTTAAAGTTTAAATCAGCCAATATAAACAACATTGACGAATGCATTAACAGAAGTAGTATACCTAACTACTGCAATAGTTAGTGAAGCGGATTGACGCTGAGCCAAGTAGAAGCCTGTAGTAGACCATCACTCCAGCCATCCCCTCACTGAGACCTTAGTGCGCAGCTTCCCTAAGTAATATGGTATTACGATGCGAGTAAAACATGTCATCACTGTAGAGCAAAAATATCAATTATTTGATTTGATAATCACAATAAAGGATAACAGAAAAAAATGTACAGTTATGTAGGCTATTTATATATCTCCCCTATTTCATAGTGTCTATTTTAAATGTTTGCATTCAATTAAAAAAATATTCGGAGCGTCGTTGTATCTTTCAGGTGTTTGTAGTAAGTTAATTACCAAAGCCTATCGACTATCAAACATTACAATCACTGACTTACATCGTGAAGAGGGTACAACTAAGCGCTAGAACAGTTGAACATTAAGAGGAAACTTGACCGAATCATATATATTTGGACCTGTTGATCATGATGTGACCATCGGATTATGTGACGAACGACGGCTCCACGTGATCAATCGGCAGGCGACTCACAACCGGTTCGGCTGTGGGTGTCGAGCCGGTGTAGGGCGGGCCCCAGCCCCCGCCAGTGACACCGTCTCTTGGAGGTTGTGTGGGTAGGTCCTGGACGAGGTCGTGCTCCGCCCGGGGGGGGGGGGCAAAGATGGATCTTTTGGGTGGGTTGGGGATCGCGCGTGACAGCAGGTCAGCCACCACGTTATCCCGGCCCGGCGGGAGATGTAAGTCAGTGGCGGAAGATGTACTGCTGCAGACGGTCGGCCCAACAATGGAGATGGAGAGGTGTGTGGCCGGTGTTCTGCCAATTTCTGCTCCCTTGTCAGATTTTGCTACCTAGTGGTTCTTTCTGCGCATGCGCATGACGACACTATTGATCCGCGGTGTAGTATTGTGGTGTAAAATATACATACTGTACCCCTTAAATCTCCAATAAAGACGTTATAATACAGTATCAGAGTCTATCGAGTCATGCTACCCTATCAAAAAGTGCTGCCTTACGTGTTTGGTAGCGTATTTAATCTGTTGACCAACTGCCTCTATCAAACGACGCTCCCACTACAGAAACATGTTATTTTACACGACTACTCACTCCATGTACACTGTAAGAATATGGTGAGCATATTTTGATACTGTATTATAACGTCTTTATTGGAGTTTTCAGGGGTACAGTATGTGTATTTTACACCAATACTCAACAGCGTCGTCATGCGCATGCGCAGAACCACTAGGTAGCAAAATCTGATGGGTAGCAGAAATTGACAGAACACCGGGGGCCAGACGTGGCTAGGAGTGAGGCGAGGGCCTGATGGTCTGTCCTCAGTGTGAACGAGCCTCTGTTCCGTGGGGCCGAGAGCCCGTGAGGCGAAGGCGTTCGGCCTCGATCTCCAATCTATCAATCCTGGAGTTGTGATAACCGTTGCCATAACTGTTGTGGTTGGAATTTTGACCACGTCAATCGTATGTGTAAACTGTTTAAGAATATAGAATCTGCTGAATTTTAATGTAGATACAAATTGCAACAAAAATGGCAATTGCAACAACCTGAAGGTAAAATATAATTTCCCCACCACCCCGCCACAATAAAGTCTCTTCAGATTCAGCCTGAACTGCTAGCTTCAGAGCTGCTGCTAATGTTAGATCATTATTTTCCATTAACAGTCGTTGCCTTATTTTGTCAAAGTTCAGGTTCAGTATCAGTTGGTCCCTTATCATTTCGTCCTGTAACGCCCCGTACTTGCACACGCTAGCCAGCCGCCCTAAATCAGCCGCAAAGTGCTCCACTGACTCACTGAACCGTTGGCGCCTCCGTCGGAACATGAGGCGATGGCGCAGAACACCTATTGTGGCGTAATGTGCGCTCAGGAGCTCCACGGCTTTTGTAAAAGTCGCCACGTGGCTGAGAGTTCCCAACACGCGCTGTCCCTCCGCTCCAAGACAGTGCAGCAGCAGTGCGCATTTCCTCTCCAAAGAAAGGTCCTCCAGGCCGGCAGCGACGATGTACGTTTCGAACGAGGAAATCCAGCGGGGCCAAGGCACCGCTGGTTCTCCCGGCAGGGCTAGGAAGGGGGAGGGTGGTGGTAGGCAGCAACCAGCCATCCTCGGCGCCAATGTCATGTTGCAATGACGGAGACTGAGACAAGATCCAACGTCGAAGCTGTTACGTTTGTTCCTTATATAAGACAAACCGAAACCAGACGCAGCTGCATGTTTACTCCCCTTTTAATTACTTTTGCGGTCCAACACGTATACACGCCCACAGCTCAGCCTCTTATCACGTTGTCTACTTCCTGGTTAACGTAGTACAATAAACCTTTATCAACACAGAAGCATACAGTAGGCTTCTCTGTTGATAAAGGTTTATTGTGTACTCTATTTATCGAACGATACCACTACCTGAACTCAGGTATGGTCACCTGTATGTCATGTCAGTTTTTATTGTTTTACGGTACGATTAGATTATATTAGATAGTTCAGAATTCCCCACAATATGATTCGATACTAATATTTTTTACATTATATCTATCTATCTATCAAATAAATCAACCAGAAAATTATAATTTGCACCAAATACAATTATCTTGGTTTTGTACTCATTTAGTTGAAGGAAATTTTGGCACATCCAGTCTTTGACTTTCTCAATGCACTGGCACAGCAGATCTATGGGCCGATAGTCATTTGGTGCAAGACTTTGGAACAAAGGATATTTGTCAGGGATGATGGCCTCGTTTACTGCTGTCTTACGACTGTCGAGGTCCACGCCGATATCAATCCTGGGCGGGTTGTGATAACCATTGCCATAACTCCCATAACCGCCGCGATAAACTAGCTTCAGTTTCAGCCTGAACTGCCAGATTCAGAGCTGCTGTTAATGTCAGATCATTATTTTCCAGTAACAGTCTATACCTAACTAATTCACACTTTGTGTGCAGTATCAGTTGGTCCCTTATCATTTCGTCCTGTAACGCCCCGTACTTGCACACGCTAGCCAGCCGCCCTAAACCAGCCACAAACTGCTCCACTGACTCCCATGGACGTTGGCGCCTCTGTCGGAACATGAGGCGATGGAGCAGCACACCTTTTGGCGTGGCGTAATGTGCGCTCAGGAGCTCCACGGCATCTGTGAAAGTCGGCACGTGGCCGAGAGTTCTCAACACGCGCTGTCCCTCCGCTCCTAGACAGTGCAGCAGCAGTGCGCGTTTCCTCTCCAAAGAAAGGTCCTCCAGGCCGGCAGCTATGATGTACGTTTCGAACGAGGAAATCCAGCGGGGCCAAGGCACCGCTGGTTCTCCCGGCAGGGCTAGGAAGGGGGAGGGTGGTGGTAGGCAGCAACCAGCCATCCTCGGCGCCAATGTCATGTTGCAATAACGGAGAGGGAGACTGAGACAAGATCCAACGTCGAAGCTGTTATGTTTGTTCCTTATATAAGACAAACCGGACGCAGCTGCATGTTTATTCCCCTTTTCATTACTTTTGCGGTCCAACACGTATACACGCCCATAGCTCAGCCTCTTATCACGTTGTTTATCTCACTCCGCGAGACCCAAACATAAAACACAAACAAGACAAAGTATCCTAGCAACAGGGCTCCAAACTTTATTAAAAGAAACAGCTATGGAAAAAGATTCACGCATTTGAATTGATTATTTCATAATCGATTTAAAACATTTATTTTTAGCAAATGCTGGCTGAACATCACAACATCCGGGTTTGGAATGCCATGGAATATACGTCATGGAATACCTAGGTGTAGCTATGTGAAGAAGTGGATTTACTTGTGAATTTATAGGACAAAATACTAAACGTTTTTTATTTTTATATTGTTTAGCCTGTTTTGTTTTTGTGCTGGTGCTGTCGACTGCCTGGACAAGTGAAAGTCCCTACAGGGATAAGACAAATTAGTGTGAGCTATCCGTCTCCACTCATTAATCCAATTTTCCATCATCTGAATAAAATGTTCATTGTATTATCAATGTATGTGAGCTTCATCTATCTGTGTTTAATGTAGATTGGCCATTATAGGCCAGACACTAATGCCCAAATAATCCTAAATCTCAATATATAAAATACAGAATTGAGGTTGCATAGTCACCGTCCAGTGTTGTGCATGAACTAGTTCAAAATAACTAGTTCATTGAACAAGTTAATTTTTCTATGAACTTTGAACTGAACTTAACATATTTTAACTAAAGAACTTGAACTTGAACTAGTTCAGATTTTGTGACATTCTGAATTGATGCTTAGGTCCAGATGACATGTTTATTAAATAGAGTTACTGCCTTAGTTGTGATGAATGAAACAAATAATATCCATAACAATTTCAGCTTGTAGTGATGGGCAGCAGGTAATGGAGAGGATTATTTTTAAAAGATAAGCACAGAATACTCACTCCAACAGTTTTTCTTCGGTTTCTGAAAAAACTGTTAATGAACTGAACATGAACTAGTTCAAAACTGAATTGGTGCACTATGAACGTGAATTTATTCATTTTATTTTGTATGAACTGAACTTTGAACTAGTTCATGTGAAGTGTGAACTTGCACAACACTGTCACCGTCCAGAAATTGGTGAAAAACTCGTGAAAAGTGAAAGCTTCAAAAGTGAAAGCTTTTGAGGACAAGAGTTGGAAGAAACGGGAGGCAATGCTCCCGGTTTTACTTCCATTTCCATGACGTTTGACATAATCATTAACACAAGGGGAACAGAATCATTAACACAAGGGGAACATACTTATCCATCTATCTATTGCACATCCGTTTTTATTGTTTTACGGTAATATACGTAAATCAATGTCATATGCAGATTTTATTTCCATATGTGTCGATATCAGTTATTGTTGTGTTGCTGCGGAGACTACACTGGAGTTTCCTGGATGGCTAAAGTTCTTATAATGCATCCAGGCTATTTACAGCCACAGTGGTATATAGTGCCATCTATGGTTACCATGAGGAATTGCAACAGTGAGATACATTTAATTTCATTATTCTACTGCATTGTTTTCGTAACGACCATTGTAATGACTAAATGGAATAACTATATATATATATATATATATATATATATATATATATATATATATAAACAGCCAATATAATCAACATTGACAATTGCATGCATTATCACATCCAGCCGCTCAGAGTGAGACTTTAGCGCGCAGCTTCCCTAAGTAACACGCTATTATGATGCGACTCCAAGTAAAACATGTTCTACATCACTGTAGAACAAAACATGAATTATTTTATTTGATAATCACAATAAAGAATACAAAAAAAACAGCTGTACAGTTGAGTATTTTTAATATTTGCATGCAATTACAAATTAAAAAATATTAGTAAGCCGCGTTCCTATTGGTCAGACCTCCGGAGCGTCGTTGTATCTGGCAGGTGTTTGTAGTAAGTTAATTACCAAAGCCTATCGACTATCAAACATTACAATCACTGACTTACATCGTGAAGAGGGTACAACAAAGCTCTAGAACTGTTGAATATTAAGAGGAAACTTGACCGAATAATTGACGAAATATTGGGACCAGTGGATCATGCGACCATCGGATTATGTGACGAACGACGGCTCCGGGGTCACGTGATCAATCGGCAGGCGGCAGGTATGTCAAACTTCGAAAGATCAGTCTACCAAAAATATAATTAACCGAAAACTACCTCTGGAAATTCGAAATAAATGAAGACTGCAGACTATATATTTTAATTATACCGTAGTTAAGCGCCTCTATTACCAGGTGTCATGTTTCAATAACGGAGACTGAGACGAGATCTAACGTCGGAGCCTACTCCATTTATTGAACGATGCCACTACCTGACCTCAGGCTAGCATGCCAGCATGTCGGCGAGCCTTAATGAAGCACAATGAAGCTTCTTGTTGTCCCGGTGAGGTCGACGAATCCTGACCCAGTCCAAGACGGCGATGGCAGGTGGTTTAGCACGTCGGACCCTGTCAAAACGGTCCTTCGTACGAAGCTGGTGTGTGTCAACGGCGACTCGAACCGGGGGAGCTGGGTTCCGAGCTGGGTGTCGGGCCTGAGCTCCCTCAGTGACACTGTCTCCTGGAGGGGTGTGTGTGTTGGATCTTGACGTAGAGCTGGCTGGCTCTGGACCCTGGCGGATGTCCAGTTTATAGAAAACCATTTAAGAATTGGTTTAATGTGTTCATGTTTTTTGGTCTTTTTTAGAACTCTAGCACCAGTGTTCTGAACAAGCTGTAGTTGCCTAAGAGGGTTTTTTTTGGGAAGACCTGTAAGGAGACCATTGCAGTAATCAAGTTTTTGAGTCTTGAGTGAGCCCTCTAAGTCTTGCTATGTTTGAAGGTGATAATTGGCAGATTTTGTAACTGATTTGATGTGACTAGGGGTGTAAATCTGAGCCTTCATGACGATTCGATACTATCTTGATTTCTTAAGCCAACGATTAGATTATCGGTCCACGCCGATATCAATCCTGGGCGGGTTGTGATAACCATTGCCATAACCGCCACGGTAAACTAGCTTCAGTTTCAGCCTGAACTGCCAGATTCAGAGCTGCTGTTAATGTCAGATCATTATTTTCCAGTAACAGTCTATACCTAACTAATTCACACTTTGTGTGCAGTATCAGTTGGTCCCTTATCATTTCGTCCTGTAACGCCCCGTACTTGCACACGCTAGCCAGCCGCCCTAAACCAGCCACAAAGTGCTCCACTGACTCCCATGGACGTTGGCGCCTCTGTCGGAACATGAGGCGATGGCGCAGCACACCTTTTGGAGTGGCGTAATGTGCGCTCAGGAGCTCCACGGCATCTGTGAAAGTCGCCACGTGGCCGAGAGTTCCCAACACGCGCTGTCCCTCCGCTCCTAGACAGTGCAGCAGCAGTGCGCGTTTCCTCTCCGCCGAAACGTCCTCCAGGCCGGCAGCGATGATGTACGTTACGAACGAGGAAATCCAGCGGGGCCAAGGCACCGCTGGTTCTCCCGGCAGGGCTAGGAAGGGGGAGGGTGGTGGTAGGCAGCAACCAGCCATCCTCGGCGCCAATGTTATGTTTCAGTAACGGAGAGGGAGACTGAGACAAGATCTGGAGCATAGTCCATTTATTGAACTATGCCACACTGACACTACCTGAACTCCGGTACGTTGACCTGTATATCAAAGCAACCGCATGACACTGACATTACACAGACGCAGCAGGGCCAGACGTTACACCAGGTCACCGGCGTGAAAAGTTTTACCTCAACACGAACAAGCAGCATCGCCTGTCCCAACCAATGAAGCATTTTCACAAATACATACTGTATATGCAGAACTGTTCTTAGATACGCATGGCAATAATAGACGTGTGGTAATGTTGTAATATTCCCTTTCCTCCACCAGAGGGCACTCTTGTCCCATATTATTCACGGCTGCTATGGGTGTGTCCACCTTAAACAGCCGTGGTATAATACTCGTGCACACAGGCTACGGCGTGTTCCCGTGGCCAGGGGGCCTGCCACCCCCGCTCTGACGACATGTTTGCCCCATAAACTCATTAGTAAACTCATTGCGTAATAACTTAAAACGGATGATTACTTGATTAATGGTTTAATAATTAGTGACTCTTACCTGTAATTAATGGTGACATTTGAACATGTCTCGGGGCGTCCGTCAACTGGTTTATATTTAGTCTCTAGCTACTGTGGTTTAGTCTCATGCTTCGCTGGGGTATTCATGGGATATTTTACATCCAAGTATTGTGACAAGGGATCAACACTGTGTGTGTGTGTGTGTGTGTGTGTGTGTGTGTGTGTGTGTGTGTGTGTGTGTGTGTGTGTGTGTGTGTGTGTGTGTGTGTGTGTGTGTGTGTGTGTGTGTGTGTGTGTGTGCCACCTGCAGCATAGTGGCAGCTGCCACATGGTGAAGGTTGATATTGCGAGATACACAGCCTGGGTAAGCTGCTATGAAAAGGTGTAGGTGTTATCTGACACACACACACACACACACACACACACACACACA
>NW_028178097.1:0-18798 GCF_964030765.1 Micromesistius poutassou | reverse complement strand
ACACACACGCCTACACACCACCACACACGCCTACACACCACACTACGCTTTAGCATATCATCTGCATATCCTCGGTGATCACGAGAGCGAATCCCTCTTCTTTCTTTTTCTCTTTTTTTTTCCACGCCTTTTCCAAAACGCACCCCGAAACGACAAGCAGCAGACGTCTGCGTCATCGGTGGCTACGTGTGGGGGGAGAGAGAGAGGTGTGAAGGGGAGGAGAGAGAGAGAGAGAGAGAGAGAGAGAGAGAGAGAGAGAGAGAGAGAGAGAGATAGAGAGAGAGAGAGAGAGAGAGAGAGAGAGGAGAGAGAGAGAGAGAGACACAGAGAGAGAGGACAGAGGCAGGCGTCTAGACCCAGCCAACGGTGACGGGCGGCGAGTCCACCAGAGACTGCCGAGCGTGGGAGCTGGCGGTACCGAGTGGGTTAAACGGAGCCGCACCGCTCGCCTGATGCTGCTGTTTTGTTTCTGGTCGTCCCCCCCCCCCGTCCGTCCGTCCCCCTCCCCCCACCCCCCCCCCCCCCCCCCCCCCACACAGCCTGTTCCCCGTCGCACCGCCAGGCTCCATATTGTCTCCTATGTATGGAGCCGGCGTTAACTCCTCCCCTTTCTCTTCATCCTCTCCTCATCCTCTCTCCCCCCTTCTTCTTTATGCGCTCCTCTCTACCCCGCCCCACCCTCCTCCCCCCCCCCACTCCTGTCTCGAGGGACAACACATTAGATGTAGAACACACACACACACACACACACACACACACACACACACACACACACACACACACAAATATTCAACACACATTCACCATGCATCCTGATAGGCAGGGAGCATCACACTGCAATGCACACAGGCTATTGAGCAAAACACACACACACACGCAAACACACACACACACACACAGACACACACACACACACACAAATCGTTAGATAAGGACTCCACCCCCCCTCTAATAGGAAAGAAGATTGATACCGACAAGAATACAACCGATTTCTCAAGATGTCGCTCCCTCTTTCTGCTTAGCTCCCTCTCTTTAAATATTTAAAGCAGCCCTGGTGTGTTTTTGTTGCCTATTGTGCAGTCATGGAATTGTTGATTATATTTCTCCCACTGATGCTAATGTAATTTTGCTGATGGGGTGGAACATGGCCCAGATGCAAACGGGTCGCACCGTGCACACACGGGGTCGATGCGCTGGCACATGTGATGCACGTGCAACGGTCAATTGCAAATCGATAGCTGATTGGCTTGATTGTATTGTGTGCAGAATCGACTGTTGTGTGTGTGTGTGTGTGTGTGCGTGTGTGTGTGTATGTGTGTGTGTGTGTGTGTTGGGGGGGGGGGCGTTGCATGTTGCCATGCAGTTTCCCTCCGTACACAGCGTTAGCTTTGGTCCGTGGGAGTGATGGATGGCAGGCAGGCAGCTAATGTGATTAGATGCTCCACCAGGAGAGAGACGGAGAGCAGAAGAGTGAGAGCAGTGTGTGTATGTGTGTTGGTGTGTGTGTGTGTGTGTGTGTGTGTATGTGTTTGATTGCATGTGTGCTTCCGACTGCTCTGTTTTGTGTGTCAACCTCGTTCTCTCTCTCTCTCTCTCTCTTTCGGTCCTCCTTCCTTCCTGTCTCCCACTCTCTCTCCTCCCATTACTTTCCCGTGCTGTGCAGTTTTTGGACTCTAAGCAAATAAATGTGGTGTGTGTGTGTGTGTGTGTGTGTGTGTGTGTGTGTGTGGTGGGGTGGGGTGGCATGGTAATTCTGCCCTCACACTGTCAGCACAGAGAAGGTAAAGGTGTGGAGGGGGTGGCTGGGAGAGGGGGGGGGGGCAGGGGAGGAGGAGGAGCAGGGGGGAGGGAGGGGAGGGGGGGAGAGAGAGGAAGTAGAGAGGAGGGAAGGTGGAGAAGATGAGCGGAGGAGGGGTAGGGGCGGCCGGTGTACTGCATGCCGACTGGCGTCTCCTAGACCGCACTGATTGTGGGCTTATTGTGAGCCAATTATGTAGCATTCCCACTGAGAAAATCTCACTTGCGTGTGGAAAAAAAAAAGAGTCATGTGCCTCTCTGTGTGTGCACATCTGTTGAGTGTGCGACACGTGTGTGTGACATGCACACACGTGTGTGTGTGTGTGTGTGTGAGCGGCAGAGAAATTGCAACAAAGAGGGCCTCTGCGTAATGTCTGGTAATTTGGGCAATAGTTACTTTGCTGTAACACCCTTAATATGTATTTCACGCTTGCATACTGGCCCTTTTATATTTATAAAGATTTCAGCTCTGTCAAGTGTCATTTAGGTCCTTCCCCGTCACGCTCTCCATCTTTGATTCTGGGCAGAGGAGAAGTGATCTCTCAATAGAGCAGTGTGGCTCTGGTGGGGACGCCGATGTATTGATGAGGATCAGGGGATATTCAGCTTGGCAGGTGGTTAAAGCCCGCAAACGGGCATCCCACGAGCGTATTAGACATGTTCAGTGTTGAACTAACCCCGGTCTGAACCCTCAACCCACACACCGAACCATTGCACAGACCGGTCTCCGCGTTAGCTGAGCGGCTCACGGCTGAGACCCACAGAGACAGGTCACTCTGCGTCAAGCTTATCCATTGGTTGGACTTGACAGCGGTCTACTTTTTTATGGTCTCTAATCCTTCAAGTACAGGTTCATTGTCTTACATATAGATTTCCTGATATCGCCACCAGAGTGGCAGGAGCGCCGTGCCTAGGCAGAGGGGCGTTTGAACACTGAGAGGAACGGAATCGTGACCTGCTTAGTGTCAGCGCATGACTTGGTTGTTCCGTGTTGGTCCGTTGCCGTGGCAGCAGCCTGCTGACCATCAGGGCGGGGCTAGGGGGGCGAGTATGGGAGGGGCATATTGATTGACCTATTACACTAACGAAGCCCGAATAGTGTGTGTCCCCGGCCGAGGGCCCATAGTGTTATCTATGCAGCTTGTGGTTTGCATTGAAACTGAAAGAGAGGATCTTCATCAAATGATTCACCTTAACAACCGAGATATATTGTCCCCCTATGCTATACTAAGAGAAAGGTATAAGCCATGCTATTCTCCGCCTATGCACTTCGTCTTTATGACATGAATACCTTGTATTAATTGTTGGAGGCCATAAAGTAAAGGCCATATTGTGTGCTGCCGACATTGATGGCAGGCTTATGTGTGTGTGTGTGTGTTACGGAAACGCACACGGAATGCATTTTTTTTCACAATCTGTTACAAACCGGTCAATTCCCGCCACTATCTCACTTCCTCCTTGACTTTCTTTTTCGACCGACGCTCGCTTGAAAAAGCGACTATAAAAAGCCAGGAATGCCATGTTAAAAAATGTGTTAACAAATGGTCCTTTTCTTGTTGAGTCATATCAAGGATAGTGGAGGGATGAAAAACACAAGTTTATTTGTAAAACATATCGACTAACAAACCTTTTCAGAAAGAGGAAAAAGGTCCACTTTACCTCACTCATTGCTCTCACCTTGGCACACACACAACACCAGACGCTATTCAGTCACACAGACAGACACGCACACAAGAGTGTGTGTGTGTGTGTGTGTGTGTGTGTGTGTGTGTGACTGAACAGTGTCTGTGTCTCCCTCTGCTCCCCATTGGCTTTCCTTTAAATAGATCCATGTGTTGGCCTTGCTACATGTTTAATAGATCAGTCTCATGGATGTGATTTTAGGTGTGTGTGTGTGTGTGTGTGCGTGCGTGCGTGCGCGTGTGTGTGTGTGTGTGTGTATGTGTATGTGTATGTGTGTGTGTGTGTGTGTGTGTCTTTGTGGTGTGATAATGCATACTCCCCTGCATAAATGATAGGTCCCCATAGAGTGTTTAAAACAACCATCTTCTTTAGTTTGATGACACAGGCAGCACTAGACCCAAGGATGATTACTGCCTTGCTGTAAGTCTATCTGGGGTTGAATGGTGGACTGGTGTGGCTCCCAGTCTGTTTATAGGTGTGTGTTTTCTTTTTTTCTTTTTATAATTGATATTATTTTGGGCATACGCTCAGTCGCAGGCAGCCGTGACGATCCCCGTCCTCTTTTCTGGTTCAGTTGAAGGTGATGGATGCAGACGCTGGCCATCTTTATCTTATCAGTTGGTTGCCTCTGCTCCACTTTAGCAATGGCATTCGTGAGCACAGGAATGTGTCCCTTCATTTCAATCTCCCTCTTCCTATCTCTCCCTCTTGTTCTCTCCCTCTATCCCTCTGTTGAGAGCTTTTTGTTCACTTTACCCGCACACTCGCACGCACACAGACACACGTGTCTGCCTGTGGCCGAGTTGGTAATTGATTAGCTAGGTCTAAGCAAACACAGACCATGTCGTTTTACACTTTATGACTCTTAGGCCAGTGTGAAATGTGAGACTGTGGAGCTAAGCTATTAAGCTAAAGGCTACCCCCGCTACTGTTTGGGATTCTCAGCTTAAGCTAGGCTATAATAATAATTGAAGACCTTTTTTTAACTTTCTAAATATTCCTGGCTAGTCAAATTGTTTAATAAAGCTGCAGTACGGAGTATGGATACTCCTCTGATGCCAGCAGAGGTGGTGGATACTGCTCAATGTTAACCTTGCGTTGCGTCGTTGGTTTTAGATGTCCAGGTATTCTCCCTAACATTCCTGGGTCAGATCCAACCACATTCTGCTTTCATGCTGTTTCATGTTCTCGAATTTTCCATGAGAGCAAAGTAAATCTCGGTCTGAGGTGGTCTGAGTTGTAGGCTATTACTAGTTTGACACTAACCCCTTCTCAGAGCCCTGGTGGCTGTCAGCAACAAGAAGCAAACAGCTGACCCTTAAGATAAATCCAGCACCCCCTTAAGCATTTAACTGTTAGGTTTCCTGAAATAAACTCTGGGGGTTCTCGAAGGGTAGCTCAGACAAACCACCAGCAGATAATTGGGGTCATCTGTGCTTTTGTGTGTCTGAATTGAGTCTTAACAGTCTTTAAAGGTGCTGTAGGCAAGACTTGAAGGTTGTAAATTGAGAGCAGAGAAGAACGGAACATAGCAAGATTTGGAAACCTAACAACCGAAAAAACATCCCAACCCTCCCTTGTCCCTCCCTCCCTTTGTTTTTCCGCCATTGAGAAGTGTTACATTTCACGGACCGGTGATTGACAGGCAAGAAGGACTCCCTGAACCAATCAGAGGAAAGATGCCCTGATTGCTCAGAAATTAGCTGGGAGTGTTCTCAGATTGAAATTGTGTCAAACAGAGGTTGACGTAGTCAACTCGAAACTCAAAATCGGATAATATCACACTGCCTTTCACTCACTAATAGCTGACAGATGGCTATGACATTTCTAATAAATGACACTCAAATAATAGCTCTTAAATCTTAAGCCCCATTATGAAAATAATATCATAATAATTCATCTCTCCGCCCGCAGAAACGCGTATGGTGTTTTGACTGCCAACTTGATTGATCCACCGACCTGACAGCAGGACATGGCCTTCTCGCTCCACCCCATCAGGCTGCCCCTCTGTTAAAACGAGGCCGGGCCCGGCCTGCACGCGCCGCGCTGCGTTACCGACACCCACTCTGTCTGCGCTGCCGTCATCCACCTCACCACGCAGCCTGATCCACCACCTGCATCCACGTACAACATACAGAGCGATAAAGGTTTGTGTTTTTCGGTTGGTGCGCGTCGGCTTTCCTTTAAAAACGCAAGTTACTTTA
Organism: Micromesistius poutassou; assembly: GCF_964030765.1. Taxonomy (NCBI): domain Eukaryota; kingdom Metazoa; phylum Chordata; class Actinopteri; order Gadiformes; family Gadidae; genus Micromesistius; species Micromesistius poutassou. Next base: position 13,114 of record NW_028178097.1, on the reverse strand, counting down.
CAAATGTATTCTGCAGCAGCCCTAGGCTATCATTATCATCCTGGCTCACGCAGGCCCTGTCTCTCTTCACTTCCGCTCTCTGCCGACAGCCCCCGGGTTAGGGGCCTCTGAAGTAGCACGGTGTTCACATCAATAAGGTAATGGTGGTTGTTGGTGCACACAGTGTAGCGCGGGTATGCCTTTGGTTAGCTGTACCTTCTTGGAAAAAAAGATGAGTCATGCAAAAACGTCCATTTCCGTATGGTGAAATGGATGCAAATGTCTGGCACACTACAGTATGCACACCAACTCCCAAATTCACACATGCACACACGCAAGGGCGCACGCATCCACACACACACGCACGCACACACACACACACACACACACACACACACACACACACACACACACACACACACACACACACACACACACTGTATGGCCGGGTGGGTTTAGACTCTCTGTACACCCTCTTGGAGTCTTTCTGTGCTAAGCTAGGATCTGTCACTTTTCTTCATTCCCCATCCATCCACCACACCCCCTTCCTCTCGTCCTGACGCTGGGTTTAGAGCTGTGTGCGTCATCCTGTAAATAGTGGTAATTGCTCTAAAGATGTGAAGTTTAGCTGAGGCGCTGTGCCTGAATCTTCAGCATTGCTAGTTTAAGCTAGCATCAGATCAAAGCGCTATTTCACTGGGGAATTTAAAGACTCATACGATATGATGGGGCTGGGGGAGGGCGAGGGTATTTTGTGTTTACGAGACGAGTCTGCCGTACTAAATAAAGGAGTGGTATGGCAAAGTAGGCCTTCCTCTCTCTTCGGCAGCCCCACACTTGTGGCGCCGCGTTATGGACTTGATCATTATTCTCTGTGGTCTGATTTGTTTAAGGGGAAGGATAGATGAAACCTGGTAGCTACCTGCTATTCTCCTCCAGAGTGCTGCTTTGTATGAGCAGCAAAAGTAGAGATTCACTCAAAGGACACACCGCACACACACACAAACCTTTACATTCTCCTGAACTACATACTCATACAAAAACGTTTTTGTTTGCTTGGTTTGGGTTGGTGACTTTATTCACCCTCCCGACAGGAAGACTCTAGTAAGAGAGAAACCTAGACATTACTTTCACCGACGCCATGCATTTGCATGAATGGCATTTGATAATCTCTGTGACACAGCCACCCCATGTTTCCGGCGTACAGTGACCCGAGAGAAATGTTTGCTTTGTCATTCCCTGCCCCTATTGGACAAGAGACTGCATGATAAAGCTGACATAAAGAGGGTCGCTATCTCACCAGAAGCCTTGCATGTATCTCTAGCATTTTCTATCTCTCTCTGTCTCTCTGTCTCTCTCTCTCTCTGTCTCTCTGTCTCTCTGTCTCCCTGTCTCTCTCTCTTGCTCTCGCTCTCTCTCTCTGTCTCTATCTCTCTGTCTCTGTTTCTCTCTCTCTATCTCTCTCTGTCTCTCTGGCTCTGTATGCGTGTCTCTCTCTCTCTCTCTCTCTCTCTCTCTCTCTCTCTCTCTCTCTCTCTCTGTCTCTCACTCTCGCTCTCTCTCTTTCTTTTTTTCTCTCTTTTCTCTCTCTCTCCCCCTCTCTAACTCACACACACACACACACACACACACACAGTAATTGGTCTCTTCAATCAAAATCCTAAGAAACTGCCGTTTTTTTCATCTTCGCAATCTAATTGAAGCTTAATTTTGTTTTTGGCAAGTCTAAGCTATAGCCTCATTGGACTGATTTGAGTATGTTAAAACATTACCCCTGCAAGCACCAACACACAACACATACACACACACACACACACACACACACACACACATATGCTTTCATTGAAGGGGGGGTTGGACAGTAAAACCAAAGGCTGTTTCTCTGCGGTGGTTTTAATTGAGAGAGTCGGCAGATAAACAGAGAGGGTGCATCATGTGTCAAAGTGGGGGGGGGGGGTGGATAGGAGACCCGGTGAGTGTGTGTCGGCACGCTAAAACATTCCTCAATTGACATCCTTCTCCTCCTCCTCCTCCTCCTCCTCCTCCTCCTCCTCCTTCTTCTGCTTCTCCTTCCTCATCCATTGTCCCCGTTCTCCCTCTTCCTCCCTGCTCGTCTGTGTTGCTACGTGCGGCGCCACATGCTGCTAACTAGCATTTATTGAGCCCTGCGCTCCGTGGCTGCTGTGTCACAGTGAGCACAAAGAGCTGTAATGATCCCGCTGAAGTCTAGCTGCTCCGGCTCGCACCGTGCAGCGCGCAGCACCTCGTCACCACTTCTCTTTTCTGCTCCGCCACCGCCACCCCCGCCGCCGGATTCCATCACACCCCCTTTTTGTTTTGTTTTTTTCTGCCTGCTTAAAGGACAAGGCCGGAGTAATTATATGTTTTTGTTATCGTTGACGTCCCCCAACGGGAAACGCCCTACACATGCAATGTTTATCTTCCGCGCACAATCATTGTCCCTCTCTCTATCTCTCTCTCTCTCTCTCTCTCTCTCGCTCTCTCGCTCTCTCTCTCTCTCTCTCTCTCTCTCTCTCTCTCTCTCTCTCTCTCTCTCTCTCTCTCTCTCTCTCTCTTGCTGTAGGCTTCCAGTTGTGTTTTTGTTATTGTTGTTGGCTTCTACAGCACTTCAAAATAGCCTCACATAGTCCGCCCTAATGCCTTAGCGCGCCGAAAAAGTTAATATGTTTTTATTTGGACATCATTTATTTATATTTATTTGGTCCAATATCATATTTTACACACGTGAGGCAAAGGGTCTAACTTGAAAGACTATGGAGGTTGTTGGACAACAATGGTAAACTGACAGGGAATACGGGGGTGGCGGGATTGTCGCGCTGTGGTCAGTTCATGAGGGATGTCTGTAATAAGTGATCACAGAATCACAGCAGCCTTGTTCTCCAAGCATTTTCAATCTCTCTCCCTCTCTCTCTCTCTCTCTCTCTCTCTCTCTCTCTCTCTCTCTCGCTCTCGCTCTCTTTCTTTTCCTCCCTCGTCCCTGGTCTCTCTCTTTCCCTCGCTCATCTCTCAGTGCATAGGCAAGGCACCGGTGGTTAAGTGGGGTCTTTGTTACTTTGCGAGTCCATAGATCACATAAAACTAGAGCACTCCCCTCCTCCCATCCTCCCCCCCCTCCCCTCTACCCTCCGACGGCCCCCATCTGCTCCCAATCATGGGGTACAGCCAGCGGTCAGCCTGCTGACGGGGGGACGCCAATGCAGACACACGGCGAGATGCACTCACACACACACACACACACACACACACACACACGTAAAAAATCCTAAAAAAAAAAAGAAAGCCCTCAACTCCTGGTTGACCCCAACGCACAAAACACACACACAAAGACACACTTGGAACGTTAATCTATCAGACAAATATATTCTGGTGTCGCCACATCTAGTGTAAAAGCATTTTCATCAACATAGAGAAGGAACCCTCACTCTGGGTTTGAAAAAAGACACACAAAGACACACACACACACACTTCCAGGCGCGGACACAAGCAGAGACAGAGTGGCAGATGAACATGAGACATCTTGGCTGTTTGCACCGCCGATGACAGGGTGTCATGGAAACACCCAGCTTTCTCCATGGTTACGCACTCTTTACCCCCACTGGATACTCTCCATATGGTTGTTTCAACAATGCACTTGAGATACTATAACAACTCGGCAGGACACACTCAGGCATATGTACACTCGGTGCCCAAATTGACGCAAATTAGCCCATTTTGTGCTTTAGAGATCAGCATGGTGATTTAGGCTGCTGCCATTTTTTGTTATGTTTATGCTCATCTGCCGACTCTCAAAACTGCTTGAAGGCTCACTCACTGAAACTGTGTGTGTGTGTGTGTGTGTGTGTGTGTGTGTGTCTGTGTGTGCCTTTATTTCTGTCTGTGTCTATGTCTTTCTTTGTTTTTTTGTCTGTCTGTAAATATATATCTGTGTGTTTGTGCACAACATGTATTGTGTGTGTGTGTGTGTGTGTGTGTGTGTGTTTCTGTGTCTGTAAATGCTTATGTAACTGTTTGTGCACGACGTGCATTGTGTGTGTATATGTGTGTATGGCTGTGTGTGTGTCTTTTGTGTGTGTGTGTGTGTGTGTACACAGGCTGCAGCAACAGCCTCATGATGTAGGCTGTGCCTCTCTATGCACTTTAATAGAAAATAAAAGGACATATTGTGGCTCCTGTGTGCGGGAGCTGCCTTCATGATTTCCCGGTGCTCATTAAGCTGTTTCCTGTGCAGTCTTCACGACGCAGATTAATAACATTGCCTGATATTCATTAATATCCTCATAATGAATATGCAGTGTTGAGCACACTTGCTTATTATCTCCTTTTGTGTGTGTGTGGGTGTGTGTTTGTGCCTGTGTGTGTGTGTGTGTGTGTGTGTGTGTCTGTGTGTCTGTGTGTGTGTGTGTGCCTACAGACTCTCGCCCCGATAGGACCACACCTCCGGAGGGGGGGGGGGGAGAGGCGGGACCAGACTGTCCGTCTACTTGGCGCCGTCACAAGGTGGGCTCCAGACGGGTATGGTTGGCATGGCAACGGCTCTGACTCCTGCTGGGCTGAGGTGGGCTTGTTTGCAGGAGTCAGTTTCTTGTTGTTGCCACATTGTTGCAACATCCTGATCTACAAGCACACTGAAACCACTGTGTGTGTGTCTGTCTGCTTGTGTGTGTGTGTCTGTCTGCTTGTGCTTGTGTGTGTGTGTATGCCTGTGTGTGCGCACGCACAGTTGTTTGTTTTTCTGCGGTAGGTTACTCAGTACGGTATTTCACAAAAGCTTTGCAACAATAGAGGAAGATATATTTTTGTCGGCGAGAGAGAGATAGACCGAGCAAGAGGAGGGAGAGAGGGAGGGATGGAGGGAGGGGGGAGGGACAGAGAGGAGGAGAGCAGTAGTGAGTTTGTACTGTGCGGAAGAGTAGACGAGAACGAGAGGTAGAGGCAGTGAGGGGACGGTCAGAGCAGAGAGGAAGAGTGGGAGGAAGAGTGTAGCGGCCATGGTCACGGAAAGACCAGAGCAGAAATGAAATTACTCTCTCTGCCCCCCCTGCCAGAGAGAGAGAAACAGCACATTAATCCTTATCCCTGACACATGCATACAATCACACACTCACACAAGAATATGTATACACACACACACACATAAAGCATACACATCCAGACCAATCCGAACACTGAATGCTATCCCAACAGCAGCAAGGTGCGATCACCTCCACGCTGCAGTCAGCCTCCACTCCCTCGCTGTAGAGACTGCAACAGGAAGTGATGCGTGAGGGCGGTCTGTGTGTGTGTGTCTGTGTGTGTGTGTGTGTGTGTGTGTGTGTGTGTGTGTGTGTGTGTTGGAGCGGGCGGTGTCAGAGGCTTCCTCCATATGGAGGAAGGAGAGGAGGAGGCAGAGGAGGAGGAGGAGGAGGAGGGCGGTATGGAGCAGATGATTCTGGCTGTGTGCCCCACCGTGTCACACTAAGTTAGGGGGCAGAGCGGAGCTGGGTAAGCTCCCGCCTGGGGGCCGGATGCCGGCCCTCCAGCTGGTTTAATCCGGCCTGTGGCCGGTCGGGCGGCGGGCGCTTCGTTGGACTCTTGTTTGTGTCTCTCCACTCCGTCTCCCCACCGTGTGGATCCCGTTAAAGTTTTGAATACAAACTAATGAGGGCCACAGTAGTGCTGATACGCCTGGTCACTGTGTGGAGGAGGCCAGTCAACAGACAGACAGACAGACAGACAGGCAGGCCAGCAGGCAGACTGACTGACGGGCAGACAGACAGACAGACAGGCAGACAGGCAGGCAGGCCAGCAGGCAGACTGACTGACAGGCAGACAGACAGACAGGCAGGCAGACAGACAGGCAGACAGACAGACAGGCAGACAGACAGACAGGCAGACAGACAGACAGACAGACAGACAGACAGGCAGACTGAATGACCAACACAGAGACCATTGAAAACCTAATGGGAAATGCAAAACGTTTGGGCACACACCCTCTTTTTACTTCATGGCTCCTCTGGAGAGTAGACACCCACCAGAAGCGTTTTTTTTCCAGGCCCTCTGGGGGCCATGTGAGGACTCAGGAGTCCTGTTGGCCCCCCAGTGGGAATCCATGACTGTAGCGGCAGCTGAAAGCGTTGTCACGTCCTTGGTGTGACTGCCTGCGTGGGCCTGGCCCCCGTGTGTGTGTGTGTGCGTGCGTGCGTGTGTGTGTGTGTGTCTGTGTGTGTGTGTGTGTGTGTGTGTGTGTGTGTCTGTGTGTGCGCGCGTGTGCTTCTGTTTTGTCAACAGGACTTATGAATAGCGGCTGGCTAGCGGGCGGGGTGTGGTCTGGGGGGGGCGAGGCGGTGTCTGGGGGGGGTTGTGTGGGGGTCCACAACCACCAAGCCTGAGCATGCCCGCCCCTGATTGCACCTCCACTCCCCCCTCTGTTATTCAACCCTCTAGCCCTCAGCCCCGCCCCCCTGCCCCATCCTCTCCACAGTCAAAGCCAAAAAAAGAACAGAGAGAGAGAGAAAGACAGACAGAGAGAGACAGTTATCGCACAAACAGGAAGTTTGATGCCAGCATCGCCTGGGATCTGCCGTCACTCTGTCTGAAGGCATGAGAGGAGAGAGAGACAGACTCTCTCTCTCTGTCTCTCTCTCTCTCTCTCTCTCTATCTCTCGCTCTCTCTCTCTTTCTCATTTCGCTGCTAGTTTAGAATCACAAGACTTGTGAGTCTAATGCATTTAGTTCAATTTACAATTGCTGCTGGTCGTTTGGATTTTTGTTATAACCATTAGTTGTCATACTGTAACTGGGAACATCACCTACTTGTTGAAGGGCTGAATGAAAAGAAAAGCACTTTACACAGTGCATTTGTGCAATCAATTGTGTAAATACAGTGAGTACATTGATAAAAACATTGATGTAAAAAGTACAATATATCAAATACTATATTGACATTACAATTAATTAATTACAATTAATATACCAAACTATTCATCAGTATTCTATTCAAATGTAACCAAATAAAATGTTAGCAATGTATACAAATATTATTACATACCCCTTATACAAGATATGTTAACTCTAGATCTACTAGGGTATGGATATATTATCCATATTTATTACACAGAGCATATTACACACGCTCCGTTCACTTGCATGGGCCTTCCCGACTTCCGGCGGTCAATTATTTTTCGATATTGACTATGCATATAATGACCGCTGTCAAGGAAAGTGGATTTTTCTGCCTCTGTTTCACGCCTTGCGTCACTCCGCAAGTAGTCTGGTGACTTATCAACCCCAGCGTATTCGGTTGCTAAGCGACGTCAACGTCTTTGGCGGACTATTTCTCTGCTGATCAACACTACAAATGCTGGTAACAAATAAATTGCAAAAAGACACACCGTGTGAAGTTATTTTTTTTGTTTTGGCAAGTAGCCGTGTAATAAGCGGGATAATGTATAGAACGTCGCCGGTCATTATCGAAAATAAGCCCCTTCAGGGCGAGGCAAGATGCCTCTGCTTCGTGTCGGTGTCCGGTTCGCCCCGTCGCGGCTTATTTTCCCGATAATGACCGGCGTTCTATACATTATCCCTGACATAATAATCCCTGAACTCCCCATAGATTCCTTTCATCAAATTGCCCTTGCTTGTCCTCAATCCAAGCATCTTGTTTTTCTCTCTCTCCCTCTCCCTCCATCTCTCGCTCTCACTCTCGCTCACTCTCGCTCTCCCCTTCCTTTATTTTCTGCTCCACTCTTTTTTTGACCCTCTCTTACCCCGCCTTCCCTTCCACCTGTGCCCTCCCAACCCTTGACCTTTTGCCCTTACTCCACCTCGGCCACTACCTCCCCCCTCCACCCACCTTAAGGGCGTCGTCATCCGAGGGCTTCCAGCCCCCCTGCCCACCGTCACTCCTCCACTCTGACGCTCCCCTGGCCACCCAGCCCCTCCACCCGTCCTCCATTTTGAATCCTAACCTAAACCATCTCCTCTGAATAACCAAGAGCACCCAGTGAGGTAACGGTTACCTCTCCCCCTCCTCACCGCCATGGGTGCCTCTCCCATGGCAAATGCTCATTTTCTCGCTGACTATATGACATCTCCTCAAGTTCTGATTGGCCTCTGCCACGACAGAAACTCACTGGCCGTTCCCCTGATTCGAAGTAACAACGTGTGCTAGCATGGACCTCAATTTGGCTATTCGCGAAACGGTAAAACTATCGGAGACAAACGAAAGTTTGTTTCCTAACCATGGCCGCGACCACACTCCTGCAATTATCCACTCCTGTCCTTTTTTTCTACAGTAATTTAATGTGGCAATTATTCCCTCTGAACTCCTCCAAATAGCCTTCCTCAAGCATTAGAGCTGTCAAATCCAGCACAGTCGTCATGGGTACCCTTCAGGGAAAATTGTTAGTGGAGAGAATTTGGAAACGGCACCCATCACACTCAAAACAAAAACTCTGTGTGAGTATTTTCTGTGCTCAGGTCCAGGGTGGTTTATGAGGTCTATGGCTGGACAGTAAGTGCCCAGTCGAGAGCTGTGTGTTGATCTGAGTGAGTGATCCTTCCTCCGGTCCACGTCGCGGGGATTACAGAGACCAGGGGTGGTTGCCGTGGCAGGGTCCACAGGCTCTGGTCTTACTGACTGAGATCTGTAATAAACTCTGTGGCTCCAGAGTCACACCTGACTGATTACTGGGGAACTGCCTGGCAGTGTATAAGACCTGACTTGGCCTCATTACTGAGCAACGTAAAAAGCCCAAAGTTGTCCGTCACACGCCAGGGTTGAGCTGTTACGGTTCGATCAATGCCACGAGTAATGGAGGACTAGAAGTGTTAAGAAAATTACATCATGTCACGTTTTTATGTCAAAATAATTTCATCTTGAGGAAATGTTTTTGTAAATTTTATATAAATGTTATTTTGTTGGGGGGGGTTTAGAATCAAACGTACCGATCAACCCTTTATACAGCCCATAGCAGTGTTTTAACGCTGGCTGTTGCCTGTTCTCCTCTGCACTGGATCCCTCTTTAGATGGCCGGTGAAGGGAGGTCCTCTGATCAAGACCCAATAGCTATCAACCTTCTGTCGTTTTGAATGTATCTTTAGTATCCTGTGGGTCGTGGTAACAAGGTGAAAGTGTGCCATGACTCCAATAAGAGCCTGTTTCGACGGACTCTGAAAGTGAAGCGTAATTCGACTTTGACCCCGTGAATTGGGGGGGTGTAAAGAATTAAGAATCAGTCAAAGTGCGCTCTGAGCAGCTCGCATATTGTTAGTAGAGGCTTCCTGGTTCCTGGCTGTGGTGTGCTCTGCAGGTTGAGGACACGAGCAGCCTCGTCTTGGTAAGCGACGGTGATGAACTGCTTCCTCCTGCAGCCTCCGGCTGTGATGAATGCCTCGCAGCCTTTCTCCGGCGCAGGACCCGGTCTATTGTCTCAGATCGACGTGCAACAGAATTAAAGCGGCGAGTGTGTGGCTAAATAATTACAGCGTAATGAGAGGCGTGCACGGACCCGACACCCAAAGGGGAATCAATCTCTGCCACTTTGTCCCTGCTCTTAATGAAGACCCCCGCGACACAACTCTTCTCTGTGCCGTCACCACTGTGTCATCCCAAGCCCATCGGGCCGCCCTTCCCCAACTGCCCCCAACCTCCATTGATGCCCCTAATCCACCTCCTCCCCGCCCCCCCTCCCCTCCTCACCCCATCATCCCCTGTTTCCTTAGCGTCACCCACCCGCCGGCAGCCTCCATGCTGTGCTCTGCCTCTCTGCCACCAGATTCGGTGCCCGCGGCGTGTAATTGACCCACCGTTCCTTCCCTTCTCCCCCCCGCCCCTCCCCCTCCCCCCCGGCCCCCCCTCACCCACTGGGGAGGGGAGAAAAGAGTGAGCCGCCCGCGCCAGACTGGAGGTGACCCATTTCCCTGGGGCATTCAGCAGCCTCCTAATCAACCATCCTCTGGGGCCGCCTCATTCACTCCGCAATTAGAGCACACCACCCCCACCGCCTTTGAGGTCTCCGTCAATAGGCAGGCAGACTGGCAGGCTGGTGGGTGGCCGGGTGGGCGGGCGGGCGGGCGGCAGGGAGACAGGCTCCCTCGGTGGGAGAGTATCGGCGAAAAGGATTCAAGTCAAACCCCCGTAACGCTTGACTCTTCAAGGTCTGCGCCACTCCCCCCCCCCACCCCCCCCCCCCCCTGCTCCTACGGCGCCGCCTCCCTCCTTACCCGCCTCCGCCTCCCCCCTCCTCGCGGCTCGGCGCCGTCGACTCTTCATCCTCCTCCTGCTCCTCCTCCTCATCCTCCCCCTCCTCTTCATGCTCCTCCTCTTTATTATCCTCGTCCTCGTCATCATCCTCGTCATCCTCCTCCTCCTCATCTTCCTCATTCTCCTCCTCTTCATTGTCCTCTTCCTCCTCTTCATCCTCCTCCTCCTCTTCACCCCCCTCCTCCTCTTCATCCTCCTCATCCTCTTCATCCTCCTCCTCCTCTTCATCCTCCTCATCCTCTTCATCCTCCTCATCCTCTTCACGCCCCTCCTCCTCTTCATCCTCCTCCTCCTCTTCATCCTCCTCCTCCTCTTCACCCCCCTCCTCTTCACCCCCCTCCTCCTCTTCATCCTCCTCCTCCTCTTCATCCTCCTCCTCCTCCTCACCCCCCTCCTCCTCTTCCTCCTCCTCCTCCTCCTCACCCCCCTCCTCCTCTTTCTCCTCCTCACTGCCGGAAGGTTCTCTGTCTCACCTCCTCACCTCCCGTCCGGACGGACCGACGGACGGATGAACACGGATGAAGCACCCGGGGCGGGGCCGAACGGGGAGACATACCGACAGACAGACAGAGGGGGGGGGGGGGGCAGGCGGCGACGGAGGATGGGAGACGGAGCGCGGGCAGAGGGGGGGGCTGAGGGCGGCAGATTAAAAGATTTAACGGAACCGGGGGGACGGCAGGCTTGAGCTGCGCAGGAACGTCACGTCTCCCTCAGTAACTCCCCTCATCAGGTTTGTAGGCCGTCACCCCCCGGCGCCCCGCCGGCGCCCGGGGGCTGAGCCACTGCGGGGCCCGGCCCTGCTCTCTAAGTCGCCTCTGAACGCTGCGTCCCCCATTGATTCTGGCTGGGCTGAGCGGCGGCACGTCCCCCCCACCCACCCCCCCAGCGCTCGCACGCCCCCCTTAATTGCACATCAGCCGGGCTTGCGCCGTTTAAAACATATTATTGGTGACACGCAGCACCCCCGATAGGCAAATAGGTAATAGAACAGGATAATAAAAATGAAATCAGATCTTCTCCGGGGTGGCCGGGACCCTTCGAGGAGGATCAGGAAGGAGGTAGGGGAGATAATGATGCGTGATGATTAAATAACGGGCCGGTGAGACACACACACAGGCACGCACACACGCGGCCACGCACACACAAACAGCCCTCCCACCCCCACTGTCGCTGTGATTGTCTCTGCAGCAGAGGTTTGCAGGATAACCGTGTAATCAATGGATTGGAAATGGTGCTCTGGCTGTGAAGGTTAAGAGGGGGACTGGAGTGGTGTGGGCCTGTTGGGTTGCGCCACGCGGACACACGTCACAACACCGTTCCCTTGATACTTGAACACCCGCCCCACATCTCTATCTCCTCTGTGTTATCTCCCCCCCTCCTCCTCCTCCTCCTCCTCCTCCCCCTCTCTCGCTCTATCTCTCCCTTACCTGTTCCCTTCCCCCGCCCTCGGTCCCTCAAGCCTTTCCCATCCATATCTACCGGCTCCAGTTTTCACACCTTTTTTGTCACCCAGTGTTTTTCCGTCATATGGCTGATCTCTCTCTCTCTCTCCATCTCTCTGTCTCTCTCTCTCTTGCGCTCTCTATTAGCCTCTCTCTATCTCTGCATCCTCTACACTTCACTGTAAGCTTGCTATTCCTGCATTTATTTTATTCACTCCCTCTTCCCCCAGTTCATTATCTTCTCTCTTTCCTTCCCTGCTGCCCTCTCTCTATTTCTCTCCTTGATCTGATCCTGCCTTCCCTCCTCTCTCTCTCTCTCTCTCTCTCTCTCTCTCTCTCTCTCTCTCTCTCTCTCTCTCTCTTTCCCTCCTACCTTTCCCCAGTGTCAGCTGCTGTCACTGTGGCTAAGAAAGTGACCAATCAGCACACGCTTCACAGCACTAGCTTCCCTCCCCCATCCTCATCCTCACCACCTCCTCCTCCTTTCTTCTCTTCTCCCCTCTTCTCCCCTCCACTTCATCCATCTTCCTCTTCCCCTCCACCCCTCCTCCACATTTTCCTTGTCTCCCACTGTCCGCTGCACCCCTCGCCATCTGATTCTTCCGCCTCCTCCTCTCCTCCTCTCCTCCTCTCCTCTCCTCCTCACCTCTCCTCCTCTCCTCCTCACCTCTCCTCCTCTCCTCTCCGTCCCTCGCGTGGTGAGAAGCCAACGGCTGTCTATCCGGGTTCGTTTTACAGTGTCGCTAATGATGAGAGGCACTGCTCCTCCGTGGCGCTTTCGGTGCATGCATGTGCATTTGTGTTGACGACACCCACAAACACACACCGAGATAGACGCACGCACCAAAGAGAGACAAGAAAGGCAGCTCATACACGGCAACACACACACACACACACACCAGGCCTGCTCACGGTGGTCTTGGAGGGGGTGGAGGCAGACGAGACATGTTTAGTTTTCAATCTCTGCCAAGAGAATATGATTTGCATGATGTGAGCCTTCATTACGCTGGTGTTTACTGTTCACAGCACACCAACCATCAGCCCTTTTTTCCTTATTACAATTTCCTCAATAGTTCATAAGGGTACCCTACTCAGATTGCTCTCCAGATTCAGTGTGCGGTAATTGGCTGCAGATCCCCCCCATCCCAAGCGTCCCCTCCTCTCCCCCCCCCCCCCCCCCCCTTGTGTTAATACCCTATTTACCCCGCTGGGTAGATAATGCGGCCTTCAGTGTTATTGTTTATTTATTTCTCCCCTTTCTTTTGTCCGGTCCTCGCCAGGTGCTGATATGTACACAGGATGAGCGGACCGGCGGGAGACAACTCCATGGAGCCCATGAGCTCGGAAAACCGAAAGCGCAAGTTGTCCACCTGCGACACGCCCGGCCTGGGGTGAGTAACGGCCACACCGGAGGCCGCCACCCCACCCC
>NW_028178098.1:0-6880 GCF_964030765.1 Micromesistius poutassou | reverse complement strand
TTGAATGGTGCCGTTAATCAGTTCTTGGTAGCCCAGTGTAACCCTGTCTGTTCTGTTTATTTTCTATTTTCCACTAATGGGATGTTTGATCTAAATTCTACGAAAAGCCACGTCTCATGCGAACCTCCATACGTAATGGTGCAGGAACAGTCCCATCTGTTTTGTTTTTAATGCTTCACCGCCTCAGTTGCACCAGGTCTTTATTTATGTATTAATGGTCCCTCTCAAGGCGCTGTTTTTGACCTGTTGGTTGTGTGACTTGTGAAAAGCGATCACTTAGCTTTGAGTATGACGACATATAAACGCATTCCATCCAATGTTGGAAAGAATGTACCACATTATTGCTATGTATTTTGTATCCCAAGTTTGTTCATTGTGTATACGATTGATAGTATACGTGTATACTATCAATCCAATAGGGGGAGGATCAGAGCAGTGGAGATATGAAATCACATATTACACAATATGTTTGTGTTCCTTGGACGGAAGTGCGAGCTAGGTGGTTCATCCCAGGAGAACGTTATCCTTCAAAAAATCGACTGCACCTCATAACCCGGTGAAGACATGCTCAGGTTACTGTTCAGGAAGTCCGTACGAATCGCAACCTGCTGACAAAAATGAGATCGGAACGAAGCTTTTGCAATACCAAAAATAATTGCGTCAAAAGACGTTGGAAAGGACGTAACGGCCCCCCCTGTGGAGCGGCAGCTATAAAACATCCTCTAACAAACATCCTCCACCGCCCTTCCAGTTTTCCACTCAGGAGCGTCTCTGTGGTGGCGGTGCGTCACTGTTCTCCCCCCTTGACGTCACCCCCTGCCTCCCCACGCCCCAGCCGCTCCTCCGCCCGCTTTCTGACAAACCCCCCAGCGAGCACGCTGATAGCAGAGAGTGGCGGTTCTCCTTGTGGCGGGTGGAGGGGGAGGGAGGGGAGGATGGAGAATGGGGGTGGTGGTGAGGGTGAGGGGGTTGAACGCTTTTAACGAGCCACCAGGACCCATTCCCCGGGGGCTTTTCTTAATTACTGTGAAACAAAAACAAAAACGACAAACTAATGAAAACAATTAAAAAGGGAGTTGGGTTCGCTGGAGTATGCAACCTTTGGTGCATGCAAGTATAATGAAGTGAATATGAATATAGTATAAATAGTTTCATGTCTCCCCTGAATATGAGCTGACCTGCGTCTATGCTGGTAAAAACATTGCATTTCTGTCATGTTTGTTTCCTCCAAATACAACCACTTGGGCCCCAGTCACTTGATGGCAGCTGCACGTAGCCTCTCAGGAAAGTCACAGAAACTAAAAAAAACAACCTAATACACTTAGATTGAGGAGATAAATGAGAAATCCTACGTAGTGATCGACTGATATATCGGCCGATATTTGCGTCTTTTACGTGTATCAGTATTGGCCGATTTTTTTATTTTTAAAATATTTTTTCCCGGCATGATTTACAGACAGTTCAATAAATGTTCCTTTTTTAAATTGAGACTTATAACATTTGTTCTCATTATTGTGTCATTTTTATGATGTCAATTGAGGGAGCAAAAGCATTATCGACTTAGCCTGGAAATCCAGACCCACATCCGAAAGCTGGCCCAACTCGAGGGACGGCACCAAGCATGCATTTGAAAATATCACTGCACGCAATTGGATAACACTACGAGAAATCAGAAGAATACAAGGGGTGACGTATCCAGACCAGCGGAGCTACCCAATAGATAAGACTCTTGCCGCATCCGGTCAATAAAACAGCAACGCTTTTGGCCCGCCAATATATCAGATACACTGATGTGATTGGTTAATGTTCTGGGGCAGGGGAGTGACTTGCTGAGCGAATTCAAATTGTCCTCTCGCAAGAACTCTGGATTTCCAGGGTAGTATCGGCTCAAGAAAATCGGCATCGGCATATCAGTCATCGGCTAAGGCTGATAAAAAAAAATGAAAAAAAAAAATGAAAAAATATCGGTATCGTATCAGCCCTAAAAAATCCACATCGGTCGATCCCTAATCCTACGACCCTCCAGCGGTTTTAACTCACGTGTGTGTATGTGTTTGTTGACTTTAAAGGGCTGAAAGGGAAAACCCCATGGATGACGCCCTCCTTAGCAGTGGCTATTCTAGGCACACATTGATCACACTGATAAATGTACGCTAGAAGCACAGGCCAACTGTTCTCAGAGCTGATATAATGGCCCTTGATGGATGGTCTTGGATTTTGGCCATGGCGAAATTGAATTAAATTGTCACCAGGGGTGCTGGGTTTTGTTGTTGGTTCGTTCTCTGCTGACATATCCTGGAACACTGAGTGACCTATTAACAGCGGGCTAGTACTGCCGACTTGTAGCGATGGCTAGCTCCCACCATACACAGTGACTCTTTATTAGGCCATTAGAAATACAATTTCACACAACAACAGCAAACACTTGGAAACTCTGGTGTATTCCCCGACTGCTTGTTAGTGTTATCCACCTGCTTCGTCAACCCGCACCAGCATTACAGGTCCCTCATGCTACTGTGCTAGCTGTCAAACTACTGTTGAGAGACTGAGGGTTAAGACGAATACTCTGACTTTGGTCATTGATGTCATGCAGCCATTGTCTGACTTAGTGTGATGGTACCATTCAGACATGACATGGGCACATTGACAATTCACACACAGACAGACAGGCAGGCAGACAGGCTAGTAGGAAGACGGTTATATTGACAAGTAGATCAGAGACGTCAACAGAGTCATTTCCCATCGCCGTGGATAACTAATATGTTATTGTAAATGTTATGTCGTCTAAAGGATGAGCGATCTCTCACTGTCTGGACAGCGCTAGCTTCTTATTTGCGTGCTCTGCCGTCTCCATGTACGCCTGCTATTACACTGCATGGCAGATGTCAAAAGCATTACTGATGCGTGACCCTTAGACTCTAGACACGATAGCTCACTTGGCTCTTGGTCTTTGTTGTGGTAGACCTTTAACGTTGGCTACTCTCCATATATGGCAATGGAACCATACACATACACCATAAACTACGGTTATTAACTTGCTGATGGCTAAACTCAACTTCAGAAGGGGTAAAGCAACACTAGAAGCGGCTCTGTTAGAATGACTAATATACTTAGGAAAATATAATACATGTTTTGGAAAGCTTGTGATTAATGCCGACAAGGACAGAAAAGACAATTTGAAAAGCATATAAATTTTCCTATTGAGAATTGGAAGCCTGGAAACATAGGCAGACAGACAGACAGATCACCTGTGGATAGGTATTGCACGCACGCACACACGCGGTTAACACACACACACACACACACACACACACGGTTAACACACACAGTGAACACCAGCTTAGGCTTCTCCCAGCGATGCAGCTATACTTTAAGATCTCTCTCCCTGGTTGTGTGTCTGCCCGGCCCCGTAAATCTGGATGAGGGAAAGGAGCCTTTTTCCGAGAAGATTAGATCAGGATTCACCCCAGCTTCAACCAGATTGCCTGTTGTTGTGTCTAACTCTAGTAGGGCATCAGAGAGACAAACACTACAAAATGCTTGTAATCTGATTGTAATCAAAAATTTAGTCTGTAAACTGTCACAGTTTTAGGATTAAAAACTGTGAGACGGGGAGGCCAGGGGTTATCTCTCGGATCCAGCAGTCCTACTATGATACTATGATACAGCAGAACTTCTGCAGCTGGAAAACAAGAAATTAAAAGGGGCGGAGTCTTGTGTCCTGTTTGGTTACGGAGATATTCTACTGAGGAGTAACTAATTTGCGTGAGTGAATAAAGCTTTCAGAAGGGGATATAAATGAGTGAAACCTTTACACGCTCTCTTTTACATCTTACTAGTGCTTGCAGAGTTTGTTTGCTGTTAATTATGAGCTTGGCAAAACATATCAAGCTAAATAAAATGAAACCAATGGTTCCCAATGATTTGAGGTCTTCTGCTATTAGACTTTAAATTTTTCATCTAAAAGGAGATTTATGAGACTAGGCCTGGGTGAATATAATATAATTCTCTTCAAGTCAACTTTGACAGAAGATAAAAATGGGGGAGATGAAGTGATAAGTCTCTCAAATATAACACCAGGCAAACATTATTATGCTCACAAATATTGACTTTCAGGCGATTAGCAATATATTGTTTACCCTTGGGGCCATATCTTTTCATTCTCATCTTGTCTGGGCTTGGACAACAATGCAATCGTCAGTTACGGGCTATGGGTGTCTATTCACTGTAACAACAATTCTTTGTAACCAGGAGAAAGAAACATTTTCACTTAAGGAAATAGAATAACCTTGGACTTGTCCTCCTTTCCTGCTTGACAGCCCCCTGTACTCACAATAGCCTTGTTCCTAATTATGTGCGGCAGTAATGTCTCCAACACCTCCTCTTGGACGTGGGCAAGAGTTGCTATATACTGCATATATATATATATACACACACACACACGTTTGGTGTTTACTTTTTTGTGTGTGTGTGTGTGTGTGTGTGATACGTGCATGTGTGTGGTGTCCGGTAACATCCCCTGCTGTCGGCCCTAATTGCGCCGGACTCTCTCGTTAATGTGTGTTGTAAAAGTCTCCCCCCCCCCCCGTCGTCCCTCCCTCCATCCCTCCTCCACCGTTAGGGTTCCTGTTCTGCGGCTGATAGAGGCCTTTATGGGTGCAGTTGTAAACATGCGGATCAATCCGTGGTCCCCAACTCAGAGTATTTACAGCCTGAACGCAGCTCGGCCGCACCAGCAGCCTCTCCGCTCCTCCTGTCCTGTGAGTGGATAGATTTACAGCGCCGCCCAAGGATGTGTTTATCAATTCAGCCCCGCCCACATAAATCCCAGTCCGTCGCTCCGCCCTTAAACGGATTGGACACAACGATGCCTCTTTTTTGGACAGTTTCTCGAAATGAAGCGACGAGAGAACCCTTTGTAATCACTGAGCACTTCCCTGCATTACTGTTTTAAATATCTTATCTTCCTCTATTATTATTTTTTTGGCAGCATTTGTAATTATGCAGCAGTGATCACACCCAATCCACTCCAACACAATGTGAATGAGACGCCAATACCCCTAAGTGTACCTCGTCTCAATAACGTCACTTTATCATTTTAAATGACAGGGGCTCGAGTCAATTCCAAACCATGTCGAGGCAGACAGCCCGAAGTGTTCAGCCGAAGAATGTCAATGAGTGACATTAGTATGCACCCCTTCCCCCCCCCTAACGAGTGACATTTTGTCCAGAGTGGCAGATGACATCCAGCGTGGCATTTCCTTGTCAGGACACTGGGACAGATGGGTCGGCCCAGTATTTCCCACGGGCCGCCTTGCGGCAGTGCTTATTTTAGCCCGAGCAGAACCCGGAACACGGGATCTGTTGCTCAGCAGTCACCCCCGGAGGTGCAGCGAACGCGCAGGTTTTTAGACGTCTAATGAGCTTCTTCAGTGACCAAAAGTTGGGGCAAGTCAGTCGTCGTCCACCCCCCCCCCCCCCCCCCCCCCCCCCGTTGTTGGATGTGACCTGTCCTAGTGCAACCTCTCTGTCGGAGGCAGTGGAGCCGGTGGCAGATTCAGATCCAGGGCAGCAGCTTTTCCTGTGAACAAAGATGCAGTGAATGGAGCCGATGCACAAATCTCTGGCTTTTCCCCAATGGCCTCTCTGATCCCCTGCCCTCCCGCCCTACCCCTCTCCCTCCTCCTCTCCCCGTCCCGCTACCCCCCCCCCCCCCACCCAGGAACTACAGGCTTTAAGAAATTTCAGAACATGCTGACCCCTGGCTTTAGCCGGTTGGGTTATAGACGGACCGCTTGGAAGTGATCTGTTTTTGACTACTGTGGTGGCTGATCGGTGTGGCTCAGGGAATACATCTGCCAGGTCGAGCCAAAGTTGGGCAGCATCGTCATCTGTGGCCCAAAAGAAGCCTATTTATAATACAGAAAAGGGCAGTTTTCTTATATTGTAGAAGATGTATGAGAGGTGAGGTATGTACGATTTATGAGACATTATTTGAGTGTAATTTGATAGAGATGCCAAAGCCATGGGTCAGCTATTACTGAGAATGCTCTGAATGCTATGAGCCAATTTTGATTTTTTTTATTACTTCTCTCCTGGCTTATCCCAGCTCATTTCTGGCATCTCTTCCATGATTGGTTTGGGGAATGCATCTTGCCTGTCAATCACAGGTGCGTGAAATGCATCGCTTCTCGTTGGCGGAGTAACACATGGCAGGAGGGAGCGTCATTTTTTTCCATAATCGAGCAGCCCTACTTTCCACCCCTTTTCCGCTCTCTCTCTCTCTCTCTCTCTCCCGCTCCCAAACCTCACCTACACCACCGTTTAAATGACACATTTCCATCTGACCTGACAGTCGATGCTGTCTGAGAGCCCCCCCCCCCCCCTTTTCCCAGAGTCAGTCCGTGCGAGTTTCTCAGCCCAACCCGGTCAAGGAGTCCTCTCTCTCTCACTCGACTCGCTTGTATCTCACAATGCTTTCCCCGTCGGTGAGTCAGCCTCTAAGTGGAGGCCTGGAGGGTGCTCCAAGCTCTGAATGGCCCAGCACTGTGGAGCAGTGTTCTCATTGAGACCGTCATTTACCACCATCGGATCCCCCGCCAAGTGAGCTGCCGAGGGGGGGGGGGGAATCCGGCCTCAAACAGTCATTTCTGTCCGCGGAGAAACCGGGCACATTAGGCGTAATAACACACTTTAGTTAGCGTGACATGATGTGGTGCTGTGTCGACCGAGTAGTACCGTAGTAAACCGCGTGACACGTGCGCGGCGTCTTCCAGCGAGGAGCTCGCACCGGTGGTGAATGTGGTATCGAGGGAGGCGGCTTCGCTTCCAGAGTAAAGTGCTGCTCAGGGTGCTAAGTATTCTTGCCCCTGGAAGGTGT
>NW_028178099.1:5000-8421 GCF_964030765.1 Micromesistius poutassou | reverse complement strand
AAATAAGGAACACGCACAAACTCACGCACAGCAACATTTTCACTGCCAAGTTCTGAGATTGATAACAAAAATAAACATTGTAAAATTAAAAATCAATAAAATAAATGTACCCCCACCCACCCTCCCTCGACCCCCACCCACCCTCCCTCGACCCCCACCCACCGTCCCTCGACCCCCACCCACCCTCCCTCGACCCCCACCCACC
Source organism: Micromesistius poutassou (assembly GCF_964030765.1). Classification (NCBI taxonomy): domain Eukaryota; kingdom Metazoa; phylum Chordata; class Actinopteri; order Gadiformes; family Gadidae; genus Micromesistius; species Micromesistius poutassou. Next base: position 8,216 of record NW_028178099.1, on the reverse strand, counting down.
GCCCCTCTCCGCTGGGGGGGGGGGGGGGGGCGTGCTAGGCCTTGATCTGTGATCACGTGTGGAGTGAAGGGAGGTGAAGGCTGGGTGGTGGAGAGGGGGACCAGAAGAAGAGGCATGTGGACCCCAAGTCTTCGTCCTAAAGATGGAGGCTCGGTTTGTAGACATGGGGGATGGGGGGGGGCTCTCTGCTCCTTGTTGGAGCAGAGAGTGTGGAGCCAGCGTGGAGACTGGAGAACACAAACCCTTTGGTGTCCATAAGGGAGGATGCTAAACTAAAAGCTTTGCGCTGGGTATTTATCCAGGATTTGGCCAAAATGTGTCATTGTGTTTTTTTGGTTTCAAACTCAATGAAAAGAGAATATAGCCGAGGCAAACAAGAAACAGAGTCTCCTCAAAGACAGAAATCCAAGGCTCCCACCTGCTGGCCAGGGAAACGCTTCTGTGTTTGAACATGACATGACTGAAGAATAGTGAATTATTGAGAGAGAGAGAGAGAGAGAGAGAGAGAGAGAGAGATGTCCGGGTGCTGTCCATGGTGCTGAAAGCTGAGCCCTAATCACATTAAGTATTTGGTTGTTTAGCAGATGATTTAATCCAAAGTGACTTCAGTTGAACCTTAAACACATGCCCCTTAAACAGCAGTGGGGGGGTAGGGATCCAGCCCGCCTACAGCACCCCAGTGCAGACACGTTGGTCTTAAGCCCTAGCCTAAGAAAGGCTAAAGCCCATAATGATAAGACCAGAACACGTGTGTGCTCGCCTGTGTTGGCCCACTCAGCTCTCCCCCAATGGTAGAGAGGCCAGCCTCCCTCGCCGCCAAAGACTCCCGCACTCTGGCCAATTAGGGAGCTGGGAACCGGCAGGCCTTTCTTCTCTTCTCTTCCTCTTCTCCTCCTGCTTTCCGTCTGAGCGCCGCTCTCTCTGACGCCCATTAGCCCGGCAGGTCGCTAGCTTGACTCATCGCAGAGGCGCACCGGGCCGGGAGCGCACGTGAAGTGGTGTGTGATGGATGTCTGTGAGTCATCACCATGGCTACTCACCAAAGAGACGGCAGGATCAGGTTGTATGCCTCTCTGGGCAAGGGGAAGGGCAGACAGGGGAGCTGTTGGTTTTATTGGGGGGACGGGACGTTCTAATACTGGAGGGCCGTCTCTGCCCCTACTGGATGCATTGTGGCAGGCATTCAGTGATGGGCTGGATGAATCATTCAGGAGCCCTTCAGCTCTGTGTGATTTGCTCTGTTCAAATATAATTGTTTCCCTTTTTTGGTTTCGCGTGCGCGTTGGGATGGAGAGTACTGAAGGCCGTGTTGGCCTGCTCAGCGAGCTGAGGTCCGCTGGTGGACACTGGGTCTACCGCGGAGGCGAACACAATGTGGACACGTCTCTACTCTCAGAGAGGCTCAAGGAGAGGAGCTTGAGACACAGTATGACTAAACCACGACGGCAGACACTGTGACCGGTAATGGTTATATTACCGGTCACAGTGTTCTTTGCCAATTCTCACTATATGGCAAAGAACCCAAACAGACTATTTGGTATTCTAAACTGATTGTTTGTTTTTCTGATTTCTGACTAGTTTTACTCATTAGAGAGTTTCTCTTCCGTGGAATTAAAATCAGTGCGATTTTAACCTTTGAGTTGAGCCACGTGGGATCTAAGTACTGCTTTAAAAGCGTTAGTGGGCACATGACAGACAAAAGGATGTGTCACACAATAGCAGACAAGCACACATACACACACACACACACATAAAGAAACAAACAAACCCAGATCCACATACAAAAACACACACACACACACACACACACACAAACCCTGACACACAAACAGGTCCTATATCATCCCAACCCACCCACTAGAACGGCTTCCATCTCAGTACCAAACAAGAGCTCATAATTCTGCAACACAATCCACTGCATGCATGGTGTCATGTGACCACGGGGGGGGGGGGGGGGGGGGGGCGGCTCCGCGCTCTGGAAGGGGAGAACTTTTGTCCCCGTTTAACCTCGGCCGTTGGACTCCCACCAACCCTCAGAAGTTCCTTGGCAGCCCTCCCAGATCTGATCTGATTGGCTATCGATCTGTATGGGCACCGTCACCACACGGCTGAGCGCAGAGACTGAACGCGGTGGACCCCCCGAGGAGGCTGGCATCATGCCCAGCACGCCATGCTCGCTCCCTCGCTCTCTCTCGCTCTCTCTCGCTCTCTCTCTCCGCTTTCCTTCACAAGCTTTCATTCTTTCTGCGTCGTAGACACAGGTTCACACGTGCACACCCCTAACGAGTGTGCACAGAGGGTCACTCTGTTAGAGCCGTCTGGTTCCGGGCCTGGGCTCCCTTGTTGGGAGGTACAAATCCCCCAGCCTCGTTCTGCACTGAGGTGAGCCCAGGTGAGTCTGAGGCCAGGTGAGTCTAAGCCCAGGTGGGGTGAGGCCAGGTGAGTCTAAGGCCAGGTGAGGCCAGGTGAGGTGAGGCCAGGCCAGGTGAGTCTAAGCCCAGGTGAGGCCAGGTGAGGTGAGGCCAGGCCAGGTGAGTCTGAGCCCAGGTGGGGTGAGGCCAGGTGAGTCTCAGGTGAAGGGAGTTGGGGGAGGCATGCTTCAGGCAGACCTCTTTCAAATGCCTTTAAAGTAGAATACTGGCAAAATTGAATCTGGCATCTCATATATCTAAAACATCTAATGTAATGCACAATTCACTCCAGGGTAAACTGTGCAGTGTGCATTGCACCAGTGGATTCTACATCATCAATATGCATAATATGTGTTTTTGCCCATGGTTTACATTTAATGCATCCTTAGAAACTCATCCTTACCGCTAGTGAGGAAGAGATACAGTAAACATTATTTTCACATTAAAAGGAAATACAAATACAAACAAATCTTTCCTAATCCTCTCCTGCACCTTTTCCCACATCAATACCCCAACGTGGAGGACGAGGACCTCCTGAGGAGCTCTGATAACGGCCAGCGCCGGTCAACTCCACGTAGAAAAGAGCGGGAACAGGATTCACGACCTGCGGTCGGGCCCTCGTGGCCTGAGATGATTCCTACCCCGTGTCTCTGGTTTCACTGAGCAGAGCCGGGCTCATTAAACACCGCTCCTTGTGGAGCTCTGAACAAAGTACTACTGCTTCTGCCTAATGAGATTTCTTTTTTCCTCGCTTGTCCTGGAACTGTGGGAGAGAAATACACTAAGAGCCAGCCGTAATTAAACA
>NW_028178099.1:0-2500 GCF_964030765.1 Micromesistius poutassou | reverse complement strand
CTGTGTGAGTATGTGTGTGTGTGTGTGTGTGTGTGTGTTTTTTGTGTTGAGTGAGTGTATGAGTTTGTGTGTGTTGTGTGTGCTGTGTGTGTGTTTGTCAGTATTGTTTTTGTGTTGTGTGAGCGTGTGTTGTGTTGTGTGTGCTGTGTGTGTGTGTGTGTGTTTGTCAGTTTGGTTTTTGTGTTGTGTGAGCGTGTGTTGTGTTGTGTGTGCTGTGTGAATGAGAGTGTGTGTCAGTATGGTTGTTGTGCAGTGTGAGTTGTTTATTGGTTTATGTGAGTGTGTGTTGCGTGCGTGCTGTGTGTTCGTCTCTCTCTCTCTTTTTGTCCAGCATGGCCAGCAGATGGCTCTGTCTGAGAAGAGATGCCAATACTGTCTCACACATACACACACACACACACACACACACACACACACACACACACACACACACACACACAATCACTCACACACACACACACACACACACACACACATATACATGAATAGACAGTTCTGCGCCCGCGGTGCAGTAAACGATAATTTCATGCATGGTGCAGGTGCATGTGCACGCCTGTGTGTGAGACGGTCTTTTTGTTTGCATAGCGAGATAAAGAGCATGCAGGGGGACTATGACTTCCACAGAGTTATATAGACAGATGTGACAACATTATTGATGAGACTACAAGGAAATAAATAATTATCTTTTCGAATCCTCTCAGTTATTTATTATCAAGCAAAAATACTAAACTTTTTGCCTACTGGCAAATAGCTCCCAAAATGCTTCTGGAAATTCCTTCAGTTTATTTTCCCTGCAGCTCAACTCACCTCAACTCACCCCTCTACGCACTAATGATGACATCATCCATCAGACACAGACGGTATTCAATGTTCAATTAAACGCTGGGAGCCGCCGCTCTGTGTGAGACCAGACCCGAGCCCGGCCTCTTCAGCGGCCCCGGGGCCCCGCCTTTAAACACAGAGTCAAGTGTCGCCCAGCAGGGGTCCAGACGTCTGACCACACTCTGGGCTTTCCAAGTCTCATCCCGGACCAGACAGGAGAGGCAGATGTTTGGCGAGTGAATCGGAGGGCCAAGAGTCAGAGATGTTTGGTGAACCATAAGCACGTCCCCCTCCCTCCCTCCCTCTCTCTCCCTCCCTCCCCCTCCACCTCTCCCCCTTTCTCTCTCACTCACCCTCTCTGACTCTCCCTGACTCTCTCCTCCATCCCCCCCTTCTCTCCTCCTCCCTCCCTCCCCCCCTCCCTCTACCTCTCTCTCCCTCCACCTCCCTCCCCCTCTCTCCTGCCCCCTCTCCCTCCCTCTCGCTATCTCTCCCCCCCCTTCCTCCCCCTCTCCTCCCCCCTCCCTCTTTAAGAAGGGGCTCGTGGCTCTGCGCCACAGAGAAGAAACATCGGCCGCCTCAATTAGTTTCTCGAGGTCTGTCGGCCAAACGAGACGACGGCGAGAGGCTGAAGCATCATTTTGGGCGGGAAAACGCAGACGGCTTTACGACGCCGGCTAATAGTTTGGCTGCGCGCCGCGAGCTAGCTGCTGCTCTGATGAGGAGGAGGGGGCGGGGGGGGGGGGGGGGGTCTGTTATCGGTTCAGCTGTACCTTAATGGGGACGGGGGCAAGGGGGGGGGGCGACCAACGGCGTCAGTGGAGGGTTGGTTCTGACCCAGACCATCTGGGTGAGGGAGGGTCGGAGGTAAGGGCAGATGGAGAGACCCCCCCCCCCCCCCCACACCTCCTCCAGTCTGTCAGTTCTCACCAAACAGAACAAAATACCTATTTTAAAACAGCCTGTAGCAGCACAGGCTGTTTAGTGTCCTCTATGTAGTCACACTGATGAATATGATTCTAATGTGTTCAGATGTGTTGCTGCAGTGATTGAAGAGGCTCACATATTCACTGTAGCAGTCCTAGGAGTCCCGCTTCAACTCAAGACCGACTTTAGTGTTTTGTTGTTCTTGATCACGGCCTTTGGTTTGTATTTCATCGTGTTACAACACAGGTTCAAACCAACCAAAGAAGAAGACACTTAATCTAATCTCCTCCCCGTTCCAGACATCCACCTATAAACATTATCCACCTATAAACATTACACAACACAGACACACACATATAAACAGTATACAGACACACACCTATAAACATTACACACAGACAGACACATATAAACAGTATACACAGACACACACCTATAAACATTACACAACACAGACACACACATATAAACAGTATACACAGACACACACCTATAAAAGTGACACATCGACAAACACCTATACACATTACACACACACATCCATCCCAAAATAAACATTAAATCTAGCCATCCCTAGAATGAATGAGATGATAGAAACATTGGTTCCATCACTATGCTTTAAGCTTCTGTATTCTCATCAAAGATAGTGTGCCAAACAGGACCCTGTTCACCTGACCTCTGATCTTCACGGTACAGGACTGATCCCAGGTCGTGTGTGTGGGTGGGATCGGCTCTTTCCATTTAAACGTGT
>NW_028178100.1:0-10000 GCF_964030765.1 Micromesistius poutassou | reverse complement strand
TCTTAGAGAATACGTCGGAAACATGTCGGAAGTATTCCAGCATTATATCACTAATATCGGAAATATTCTAGAATTTTATGAAATTTGTAAAAGTATCGGAAATATTCCAGAATTATATCACTAATATCGGAAATATTCTAGAATTTTATAAATTTGTAAAAGTATCGGAAATATTCCAGCATTGTATCACTAATTTCTGAAAACATTCTAGCGTTTTGTAACTTAGGAAATATATCGGAAGTATTTCGTAATTTCATCATTTAGAAAACGATGTCGGGAAATATTCTAGCATTTTATCATTTAGGAAACATATCGGAAATATTTTAGGATTGGAAACATGGAAACATGTCAGAAATATTCCATAATTGTATCGCTTAGAAACGATATCGGAAATATCTAGAAATGATCAACTTAGGAAATATATCGGAAATATTTTGTAATTTCATCACTTAGAAAACGGAAATATTCCACCATTTTATCACTAATATCGGAAATATTCTAGCGTTTTATAACTTCGGAAATATATCGGAAATATTTCATGATTGTTTGACATATTAAACAAACAACTCTCCCTCCCCTCTCTCTCTCTCCTCCCCCCCTCCCTCCCCCCCCCTCCAGGCCCCGACCTCGCCGCCTTCTCCGACCCGCGCCTCGCCCTCGACCGCCCCTTCCCCTCCCTCGCCGAGGCCCGCTGCTTCGCTGACGCCCGGCCCCCCCCCTCCCTCCACTACGCCCCGCCGCCGCCGCCGCCGCCGCCCCCTCCTCCGGGCTCCGCCTCTTTCGCCTACGGCCCCGCCGCCGCCGCCCACAACGCCGTCGCCATGGCGACCGCCGGCCGCTACCACCACCACCACCACCCCTACCTTGCCCCGCCCCCTTACCCCGCTAACCACCACCACCACGCCGCCTCCCAGGGGGGCGGGGCCGCCTTCCAGGCCACGCCCACCCCCTACCACCTCTACTACTCCGCCGCCGCCGGCTCCTACCAGTTCTCCGTCATGGCCGGAGGAGGGGGCGGGGCTGGGGGCGGGGCTGGGGGCGGAGCCGGAGGAGGAGGAGGAGGAGGAGGAGGAGGGGGTGGAGACTCGTCGCGGTCGCCCGACGCCCGCCACGCCTCCACGGGCTCCGCCCTCCTGCTGCACCCCTCGCTGCCCGGCCAGGGCGGCGGCGGCGGCGGCGGCGAGGGTCTGGGCGCGGAGGCCGAGTCGTCGGCGCACAGCGGCTCGCCGGCCAGCATGGTGGCGGCCGAGGCGGTGTGGCGGCCATATTGAGGAGGGCATAAGGACGGTGTGGCGGCCATATTGAGGAGGGCATAAGGACGGTGTGGCGGCCATATTGAGGAGGGCATAAGGACGGTGTGGCGGCCATATTGAGGAGGGCATAAGGACGGTGTGGCGGCCATATTGAGGAGGGCATAAGGACGGTGTGGAGGCCATATTGAGGAGGGCATAGGGGGGGGGGCGGTGTGGCGGCCATATTGAGGAGGGCAAGGTGTGGCGGCCATATTGAGGAGGCCGCAAGGGGGGTGTGGGAGGAGGGAGGGCTGGGCATTGTGATTGGTCGACATGCTCCTCAAACTCCAGCCCCCCCCCCCCCCTCTTTTGTTTGTCGGGCGAACGACAAACGGAATGGACGGAAGCGACTCGCGCCATTGGTCGATTCCGAGCGAGTGGTGCGAGCGTCGGCCAATCAGACGGGAGGAGGAGGTGTAAAAAGGAGGCGGGACTCTTGGGAGCCGCTCGGGGGAGGGGAAAAAAAAGACGATGACGGTGGCTTCTGATTGGACGATGGGGTCGTGACGCGTCGCATCGCAGCACGGCGTCGGGAGGCGGGGCCTATCGCGTGACGAGACGAGATTTATCCCGGACCCACTTCCTGTTGTTGTTATTGTGAACGCCTGGTTGTGTTTACATCCACGCGCGCGCACACACACACACACACACACACACACACACTGAAAGACACACACATTACGTCATGTCACACTCTCACACACCCGCACACACTGACACACACGCAAAGAAACCAACACACTGACACACACACACAGACACACACACACACACACACACACACACACACACACAATCATATAAAGCCAAACGCAACACACAAACACACACACTTACAAAAACTGCCTCCCACACACACTCACAGACACACACATTACGTCAAACCGCACACACACACACACACACACATAGACACACACACACACACCCCCCTCTTCACAATTCCACGGCGAGGTCAACGGTTTCAAATGCAAATGTTCGACTTATTTTATACTCACTAGGATTGTTCCAACTTGGTTCCAACATCTCGCCCATTGTGTGTGTGTGTGTGTGTGTGTGTCTGTGTGTACGTGTGTGTGCATGTGTGTGTGTGTGTGGGTCTTTCTCCCTGTGTTTTTAATATTTTCTTTTGTTAAGTTATTATTGCTCTTTTTGTGCGTGTGTGTGTGTGTGCGTGAGGAGGACTGTGTGTGTGTGTGTGTGTGTGTGTGCGTGAGGAGGACTGTGTGTGTGTGTGTGTGTGTGTGTGTGTGTGCGTGCGTGAGGAGGACTGTGTGTGTGTGTGTGTGTGTGCATGTGTGTGTGTGTGTGTCTGATGCCAGTATGAGTTGACTCTGATAATCCACGCTGTAAATAGCTTGTAGCTCTTCGAAAACACATCAACATCCGTTTGGGATACACACACACACACACACACACACACACACACACACACACGTACTCACACTCACACACGCACACACACACACACACACACACTGGTCTTGTTGGTGTTGTTATTGTCGTCGTCACGACTCCCGGTTTGATTTCTATAAACATTCTTGTGGACAACGTTTGGTCTGAGCTCTGTGGTTTTTTACTGTCTGTCTGTCTGTCTGTCTGTCTCACTTTCTCTCTCTCTCTCTCCGTCTCTCTCTCGCTCTCTCTCGCTCTCTCACTCACACACACACACACACACACACACACACATTTTGCTATTTTTGATCATGAAGGAATGCATACAAGCAAATGGACAAGCTGTGGCCTGACTTTCCCGTGGTATCACACACACACACACACACACACACACACACACAGAATCACACACATAGACAGACACACAGAAGCTCACAAAGACACACACACAGACAGCTGCTAAATAAAGGTGGGTTTCTGCCAGACTGTGTGTGTGTGTGTGTGTGTGTGTGTGTGTGTGTGTGTGTGTGTGTGTGTGTGTGTGTGTGTGTGTGTGTGTGTGTGTGTGTGTGTGCCATCATTCACTCTCATAATTCACAATTTGCCACACACAAAAATCAGACAAAATTACACACAAAATAAATGTCTGTAGAATAAGATACCTTTAGATAAAATTCCGTTTTTTGGGCTTCATTTGAGTATATATTACAGTCAAGATTACATCAGAATATAAGATACATAATAGCTTAACAGAGGATAACTACAGATACGTTTTATTGTCCTAATAAGATCCACAGTTCGAAATAAGATTAAAAGATAATAATTACAAATCTAAAAGAGTGATTTGTAAGCCTGTCTAAAATTGTTTTAGGAACTACAAAGATGGCGGACGAGGGAACTCCGAACTTTCTTTAGTTTGACAGTTGGGATATTTCTTCACGATAGACTCACTTCTCTCTTCTGGAAAACGGTCAATTTAAGATAATATCACTGGATCAATCGTCTATTGTTTAAACTTCCGCAAATCGTGGGTTTAATTAAAAGGTTTTTTTTTTATTATATAGTATCGCTTTTCATTATATAGCATTTAATTTAATTCTATAAGCCTCATATGCCTATAATAGGCCTATAGTGTCAAGAGGTCCCCTCTTAGCTTTGTCTAACACTGCCATCTAGTGGCCAATAAAGGTATCGACTTTAACTTTAATATAATAAACTTGAACGTTTTCAATAAGTAATGAATGAAATAATTCAGCCAAATTGTCTAAATTTCATTTCGTGTAAGCTAATATTTCGTCGAAGCTCCTTAAAGCGTATATAGGCTATATATATATATATATATATATATATATATATATATATATATATATATATATATATATGGTTTGTATATATATTGTATATATTGTATATATATTGTATATATTGTATATATATATATATATATATATATATACAATATATATATATATATATATATATATATATATATATATATATATATATATACAAACCACGATGACGTCTTGATCGATTGTCCAATAAACGGGCGAGCAAGAAATGTCAGCTCGTGTGGACGTGTTGGACGCACGAGGCAGGGAGAAGGGGAGGGGCTTTAGCGCGCCTCACGCGAGGAGGTCATTAACGCATCAATTAACCAACCCAACCGCGACGCGCGCTGCTGTTGGTGAGTTTAACTCCGTATTGATTTCCGCCGGCCAACATATTAGACGCCCGGCTGATTGATGAGCGGTGATTGGTGGACTGTGAGGTAAAACACAACAAGCAAAAAAAAAAACATGAATTGAGTGGAAGTATTAGCATAATGTTGGATTAATCACTTTGACAGGGAGAGAGAGGGGGAGAGGGGGGAGACAGGGAGAGAGGGGGAGAGAGAGAGAGGGGAGAGAGAGAGAGAGAGAGAGAGAGAGAGAGAGAGAGAGAGAGAGGGAGGAGAGAGGAGGAGAGGGGAGACAGAGAGAGAGAGGAGAGAGAGGAGGAGAGAGAGAGAGGGAGAGGAGAGGGGAGACAGAGAGAGAGAGAGGGGGAGAGAGAGAGAGAGGGAGAGGAGAGAGGGGTAGAGAGGGGGGAGAGAGAGAGGGGGAGATAGAGGGGGAGAGAGAGAGAGGAGGAGAGGGGAGACAGAGAGAGAGAGGAGAGAGAGAGAGAGAGAGAGAGAGGAGGAGAGGGGAGACAGAGAGAGAGAGGGGTAGAGAGGGGGCATAGAGAGAGGGGGGAGAGAGAGAGGGGGAGATAGGGGGGGGGGAGAGAGAGAGAGAGAGTGTGTATCTTAAATGTATCTGTTTATAGGAGATACTGGACTTTTTTTGATACACTTTTATATCCACATGTGACTTTCTATATATTGAGTATTTAATAAGATATTTGAGATATTTGATTATTTATTCACATATATCAAATACAAATGTACATATATTTGGATTAGGGTTAGGGTTAACCCTTACCCAAATCTTATAATCTTAAACAATATCAAACATCTACTTTGTGTTATGTGCTTTTAATCCAAGAAAAAGACAGCCGAAAACAAGAACGCTTTTAACTCACTTTGTTTGGTAAATGTTTTGGTCTATTGTCTGTGAATCAAAAGGAGAGGAATTGTGTATAACACGCGCGGAGCGTCTCTAAGATGAATATCTAATCGATACGCTGCCCGGGAGATTCTAACGTTAAGTCTGAGTTTAAATAGAAGGCAAGGCAACTTTATTTATTTCGCACTTTTCATACACAAGGCAGACTCAAAGTGCTTCACATATAAACATTGTCATACAATAGCCTAAAACAAAATAATAGAGTAGTAAAAAGTGGAATAGATAGAAAATAAAGGCAAAGTTAAAAAAACAAACATTTTAGAAACATTTTAGCAAGGCAAAGTAAAATAAAAAAATATGCATTTTAGAAATTGAGAAAATAAAGGCAAAGTTTAAAAAAACATTTTAGAATGGCAAATTAAAAAAAATGCATTTTAGAGAATGAGAAAATAAAGGCAAAGTTAATAATAAAATAAAAAATAGATAGAAGCATTGTAGATTTAAGATTTAGCAGACAGGTACGGGTGGGCGTCTTCTACGTATAAACCTGCCCGCTTCATCTATGTGTGATCAGCTGCTGCCCCCTTGTGACTATGTGCCAGTGTTGCAGCTTTATTACAAGTGCTATATATATATATATATATATATATATATATATATATATATCTCAGACTCTCAGACTCATATATATATATATATATATATATATATATATATATATATATATGAGTCTGTGGCTATGTGTGGATATTACCTCTTAACCAGGGTTCTAAATTTACACCTGCCAAATGCGGGTTAAAAATCATTTTGGCAGGTGTATAAATGAAAACGTACTAGCCAGTTTGGCCGGTGATGCGTGAGGCACAATCATGTCAGTCAGAGCCGCTCTGCCGTTCTCTCTCCCTGGGCAGTACTGACTACATTTCCCATGAGCACTGTCGTGATGCTACGTGATGTTGTCACGTTAAACCAGCGGTTGTGTGTGGGGCGCGCCCCGCTGGTGGTGGAATAGAGAGGTGGGGCGCGACAAACGGGAGGAAATGTCACTGAAAACTACCATATTTATCATGGAAGGAGGAGCGAAAGCTTGACAGTAGGGCTGGGCGATATGGGCCAAAAGTCATATCTCGTATTTTCAAGCAGAATGTCGATATAATATATATATATATATATTTGTTCATGCAATAAAATAGGTTCAATATCGGGGGCGCGTTCTATATCTTATATCATCTATATCATTCTATATCGGGGGCGCGCGTCGCTGCTTGACAGTAGGGCTGGGCAATATGGGCCAAAAGTCATATCTCGTATTTTCAAGCAGAACGTCGATATAAGATAGGCCTATATATCAATATTTGTTCATGCAATAAAATAGGTTCCGTCACCACGCTCCAACTCGTCATTCTACATCGGGGGCGCGCGTCGCTGTGCTCGTTCACCTGCCTTGCCGATTGCAACTCAATCCTAAATCTGGGTGTAGGCCAGGGTAGCTAAACATTTTAAAGTTAGTCAGTCAAAAACAGTCGGAGCAAGATGTGGCAAATAGGCCTGCATGTTTCGCGCTGAAGGGGATTTAAAAAAGTGACGCGAGTGGAAGAACGGGGCCGGGGCAGAGTGTGTGTGAGACAGAGCGGGATGGAGAGAGATGAGCAGAGCGACAGAGTCCGACCTGCACGGCTCTCATTTGCAAACCCGCACCCGTCCTTACCTGCAAAACTTAAAAACCACATCCGACCCGTGTTCCGACAGTAGCGCGAATTACATTCCGCTCCCGAACAGACCCGCTATAAATTGATCCCGACCCGCACCCGAAGGAAGATTAGACACACAAGATGGGACGCCGGGGAATTACACTAGCGGTGTTTGGCGTGGTGCTTTAGATTGCCGCCGTGCAAAAAAAGCACATCATCCACTGTGGACGGTTTTAGTTGACTCCTCCGCTCCTGAATAGGCTCAGATCCTGCAGCACCGGAGAAGTCTCGCTCTTTTTTATTTCAGCTGCACTTTTATTGGGAGTCAAGCAGCGAAGCTGCTGGACAACCTATTGTTTTTGGGAGTCAAGCAGCGAAGCTGCTGGACAACCTATTGTTTTCGTAAGTATTCCTATTATTATGCTGCCATTGGAGTCTATGGCAGCCCATAGAACCCCATGGTAAAAAGTTGTGAAATTTGGCACACTGATTCAGGACAGTCCCATAAGCCCTCACAGCAAATCTGAGGCCGCTAGCCCATGAGCTCTAGCGCCACCAACAGGTCAAAGTTGGACATGCATTCAAGTTCATAACTTTTGACCCATTCATCCAATATTCACAAACAAGGCATCGTTGGAATCCTTGGGCCAAGCCGAGTTCAACGCACCCTATGACGTCATTTTGCGTCAGGATAGATTTTCCGCCATCTTGGTTTATGTCAAAAACCTTCAAAATGTTTCACACATCACAAATTTTGTCCAATCATCTCGAAACTTGGCACAGATCATGTTCAGACCATGCTTCACAAAAGTTATCCAACAGATTTTTGAATTTCAAGACAGTTTGGCCGTGACAGCCAATCAAATTCGACCGCAAAGCCGCCAAACAGGAAGTAAGCCAATTTCTCAGCAGCCCTTTGACATATCATAACCAAACTTGGTAAATAGACCCATGACATCATCACGGAGACGCTCATTAGGTTTGGTGACCTTTGACCTCTAGGGGGCGCTATAATTAATGAATATGTGTTTTAACTCCTCTCTCTTCACATGAGTATATTTCAAACAAATTTCCAATGTCTGGTGATACTATCAGACCTCCCCATAGAGCTGGTAAATGAATTGTCACGAAAATATCCACGACAGCCAATCAAATTCGACCACAAAGCTGCCAAACAGGAAATAAGCCAATTTCTCAGCAGCCCTTTGACATATCATAACCAATCTTGGTACATAGATCCATGACATCATCATGGGTACACTCAATGAATTTGGTGATATTTGACCTCTAGGGGGCGCTGTTATTAATGAATATGTGTTTTAACTCTTCTCTCTTCACATGAGTATATTTCAAACAAATGTTCAATGTCTGGTGATACTGTCAGACCTTCCCATATAGCTCATGAAGTATTTTTCATGGAAACATCAGAATTTGGCCACCGTGTTGAAAGTTGTCAAAATCAATAGTCCACGGGCCACAAATTCTGTCGAATCTTCATGAAACTTACCATACATGATCTTCAGACCAAGCTGAACACTTGTGTCAAACAGCTTTTTCAAATTCACAACCGTTTGGCCGCGACAGCCAATCAAGTTTGACCACGAAGCCGCCAAACAGGAAGTAAGCCTGTTTCTCAGCAGCCCTTTGACATATCATAACCAAACTTGGTATTTTATGTTTTAATTTTGTTTAATTAGTTTATCAGCTTGACTCCCTCAACACTGCTCGCAGTTTTAATTTTCTCTATTTTTGAACTTGATGCAAGTCATGACACAGCTGCACGTTTATTTTCTCTATTGTTGAACTTGCTGTTATTTGATGTTGTTTAGTTAGAATTTAGATACAACACGATGTAACTTGTTGTTCAATAAATTTGGAAATGTTAAGCTTGGCGTATTTCATTAGCGTTGTGTTGGGGGCGATGGGGGCAGCAGGTGGGGCTTGAAAACCCCCCTTTGTCCAAAGCGGGGGATGACCGAAAAAGTTTGATAACCACTAGTGCGTTCAACTAAATGCGGCGGTGGTTGGTTTTGGACAGACGTCTGGGGGCGAGAATCACTCCGACGTGATGACGATCGCTCCGACGTGATGACGATCGCTCCGACGTGATGACGATCGCTCCGACGTGATGACGACCGTGATGACCGTGATGACGACCGTCATCACGTCGCGTTACGCGCCAAGTTCGTACCTTCTTTTCCTGTTTCAACAACAACCGCCTCCTTTCAGCCCTGCACTTTTAACCCTTTAAACACCGCATTTCGGGTCGGAATTACGTCCAAAAAAAACCCCAAAACATGGCACAACAACCGGGCTACTCGCCCAGCTTCAAGCGCCCGGCGGAGATAATGCGATTGCGGAGGAAAAGAGCGCAGAGCGAGACCCAGGGCTCCGGTTCCAGTCAGCGGGGAGCCGCCGCGTCCGCACCCGGGGACAGCGAGCCCTCGCCCGGGTGCGTCCGGCCCTTCTCCCCGGGGCCGCTGCTGCTGCTGAACCCCCAGAACCGCTCCTCCGGCGGAGGAGGAGGCGTGAAACGACGGAACCCCTTCGCGAGTATCGAGAACACGTGTAACAGCGCGAAGAAAAGACTTATTATTTACAATGACGGCGAAAAGGAAGAGGAGACGGGAGTTGTAGTTCTTGGGGCGGACGGGGCTACGCAGGCGGTGGATGGCGGGACTACAAAGATGGCGGACGACGCGGGGACTACACAGGGGGTGGACGGCGGGACTACAAAGATGGCGGACGGCGAGTTGTCAATAAAGAAGGTGGCGCTTTTGAGTGACAGCTCGGTGGAGCGGCAGCTGCAGGGGAAACAGACCTTCAGCAAGGTGGGTTCCGCCGAAAAAAATACACTTAAAAATATCCCTTTTAAGTTTTAATGTGTTTTTGCGTGTGACATCATTAATGTATCTTTTTGTGACTAATACAAATACACTTAAAATTTTAGTTTTAATGTGTTTTTGCGTGTGACATCATGAATGTATCTTTTTGTGACTTACAAATACACTTAAAAATATCGCTTTTAGTTTTAATGTGTTTTTGCGTGTGACATCATGAATGTATCTTTTTG
>NW_028178101.1:2500-15809 GCF_964030765.1 Micromesistius poutassou | reverse complement strand
ACATGTGTATCCTTTCTTTGTAGTAAAAGTGCATTGATGCACGTGGGCGTGTATACCCAAATGTATTGCCTACTTGCAGGTGGTAATATGTGTGTGCCTGTGTGTGTGTGTGTGTGTGTGTGTGCCCGTGTGTGTGTGTGTGTGTGTGTGTGTTCCTTGCACGTTTGTCCCAAGGAAACCACGAAGCAGGGAGATATTTTCCCATCTCCATCTCTTCCACTCCGCGCCGGCGTGTCCTTCCCTTAGCCTTTTCCAGAGTGGGAGACATTTTTGTTTTCACTCCGCAGGTAAAATCAACCCGACGGTCTTTAAAGGCCTGCTGTTGCGGCTCTTTTATCTTCTCACATCTAAGGTGAAAATAACTTTATTTTTTTTCTTTCTAACGTACAGCGCAAAGGAATAAAAAGAGAAATAAAAAAAAGGGATCTCGGCTTTTGAAAGAGTCAGTTGAAGAGATGAGTCAAGTCTGGGAAAATGGCCTTGAGCACAGGTGAATATACCCGCACTCATCTGGTCCAATCATTATCCCCCCTCCACCCCATTCCCACCGAAGAAAAACTAAAAAACCTACACAGACAAAACAAACAACTACAAAAAAATGGCACTGCTGTAATTGTTTGCTTCCCCCCCCCCCCCCCCCCCCCCCCATTTAAAACGCTCCGAGACAGAATTGCAGTCATCGCCGTCGTCAAAACTCAAAGCAATTTCCCTGCGACTGCGTTCCGTCGCCGGTAAAACAAACGCGCAGGACGGCAAAGCACCTACAAACAGCCGTCCAGGATGAAGGAGCCGCTCCACGGCCACAGTCGTCTCTCACATCAAATGCTTCAAATTGGAGGAAAAAAGGACCGGCTTAAAATAATTACCCGCCCTAGGGGATTTGGAAGAATAGAGGGAGAGAGAGAGAGAGAGAGAGAGAGAGAGAGAGAGAGAGAGAGAGAGAGAGAGAGAGAGAGAGAGATAGAAAGAGAGAGGGGAAAAGGGAGATAGAGAGAGAGAGAGAGAGAGAGAGAGAGAGAGAGAGAGAGAGAGAGAGAGAGTAAGAAAGAGGAAACGACAGAGAGATCTGGAAGATGGAGAAATAGAAAGGAGTCGGGGTGGGGGGGGGGGGGGGGGGGGGTGGGTACAGGGGTGGGGGAGGTAATTGGGCGACCTTGTTGTTTGAACAAGCACACCTTAAGCCAGATAAATGGTGGCACGTAGGTAGAAGATGTCACAAATTGGGCCACAAAACGGGCTGTGTTCATCTCTTTAATTGACCTCAGCGAGGTTGTGTTTCCCCCTGGGCCCCGTCACGACCAGACACACAGCCAGGAGTGCATCCTGGAGGTCCAGCGTGTTAGCTCATCATTGTGTGTGTGTGTGTGTGTGTGTGTGTGTGTGTGTGAATATGTATGTGTGTGTGTGTGTGTGTGTGTGTCATTAAGGGGTTCCCTACCTTGGAACACAACACACTGGATGTATGTTACTGTTTTGTATATTTACAACATTTATTATTATTATTTTTTTATAATTATTAGGAAAACCGTGTATTAAAGTCTGTGTATTTGTTTTTACCATGTATTTCTTACTAATTAGTCATTACTTCTAATTTTTAATAATTATTTTAAATATGTTTTTCATGTGACATTTTCCCTGTTTCAGTATAGTTTCTACCATGCCTAGTATCACACTATGTATTATGGTGGTCTAGCTGTCAGAGATCTCAGGTCTACTTATATCAAAATTCAAATAATGATTATTCTATTTCATGTCAAATTTCCGGTGACATACACACATACACGCATGCATGCACACACACACACACACACACACACACAACACACACACACACACACATAAACAGACAACTCCCAGGTAATGACTGAATCAGTTGTAAAATGTCTTCTTCATGATCACCATCATTTTCCATCAAGTCTGTTTGCTCGCCGGCATAATCTTGTCAGAACAAGATATCAATATTTAACGGTAATGATGATCCCTATGGATCTGTGTCAACAGCTGTTCATGAAAATTCCTAATTTCAGTTGATGTGTATAGATCCACACACACACACACACGCACACACGCACACACACACACAACACACACACACACACACACACACACACACACACACACACACAAACACACACACACACACACACACACACACACACACACACACACACACACACACACACACACAATACATGCACGTCTGTCTGAAGCTTATGTCAAGATTTTTGAATCTCCATGGGTGTTCGTAATGTGAACTGATGACAGCAAAATGTAAGGAAATGTGTAGAGTGTTTGAGTGTTGTGTGGGTAGTGTAGATATATATTGGAGTATATGGGAAAAGTGTTAGGCCAGCATCATTGAACTGCCCTATTGTGTGTGTGTGTGTGTGTTTGTGTGCGTGTGTGTGTGTGTGTGTGTTTGTGTGTGTGTGTGTGTGTGTGTTTGTGTGTGTGTGTGTGTGTGTGTGTGTGTGTGTGTGTGTGTGTGTGTGTGTGTGCAGGTAGGTTGGTATCTTCATCTCATCATGGGTAAAAACCCTGTATCCTGTCCTATGCACACACAGACGCACACAGACACACACACACACACACACACACACACACACACACACACACACACACACACACACACACACACACGTGCAGCCCAGACCCCTTGCCCACCCTCTGTATCCAAGGCCCCCTTTTCTCCGCCTGCCCCACTAATGTGACCTAATTGTGTGAGCGAGGTCTCTCCTCCTCCTCCTCCTCCTCCTCCTCCTCCTCCTCCTGCTGCTCCTCAACCCTGTCTAGCCTCTCCTCCACACACTGACCCTTCCGTGCGTCCTCCCTCCATCCCTCCATCGCTCCCTTTGTCTGGTTCCCTTCCTTCCCCCCCCCCCCCCCCTTCGTGGCCTTCTCTTCCTTGTTGACTGGTCAGATGTTGTCATGCGTGTGTTCAAGCTGCAATGTGTGGCGACTTCAAAGGTCGAGCCCTTCCCAGTTAGGAGGCGGGATTCTCTAGTGAAAACTGGCGCATCTCGGCCGCGGCGGTGGTGTGAGTGGGAGGGGTTTCGGGAGCAGCGATGGTACGATTTTGTAAAAACAAAGAGAGAGGTATGGGAACGATCATAGGAACGATTTTATTGATAACGTCATTAAAATCACTCTCAAACACTATTGGCTACAGATGTGTCAGGCGGGAATGCATTTCAATCATTAGCTTTTAGGAGAGATCAAATCCTTTCTTCGGGATGTATGATGAGGGGACTGCGTCCGAATCATGAGAACTTTTCCTGTTTTGCACACAGCTCACAATCCAACACACCAACCCCGTCCACTCGCTGCACCTGCCTCTCGCTCTAGCAGTGCAGCCTGTCCTGCAGGTAGGGGGTGTTACCCTCCATGCCCCCCTCCCCTCCCCTCCCCTCCCCTAACCCTTCTCAGGCCCAGTTTCCCCCCAAACACCATGTTCTCAGGACGGCCGCGTGGTGTGCACGGTGTGATTGTGTTTGCGTCCGTACAGGAAAATGAGCGCTGGCGGGTCCGTCTGGGGCACGGCGGGCGATTCCACCAGCCCCTGGTCGACTAATTAGTTCCCCTCCGCGTGGTGCCCTGGTCTGATACCAGCGCGCTCCACCGAGCGACGGAGGAGGCTCCACCCCGCTCGGTCCTGAGACCGTGCCGCCAAATGAGGCTGGCGACGGGGCCCCCTTTCGATGAACTAGACAGATGGCCACCGGATGACTGGGGGAGCAGGGACCGAAGAGTGGGCCGGGGTCCCGGGCTTGGATCCAGGGGCCATGGGGGTAGGGTTGTTGGTGGTGATGGCGGTGGTGGTGGTGGTGGTGGTGGTGGTGGTGGTTGGGGGGGGTCAAACACAACCTAGGTCAATTGAGAACAGAAAGAGGGGAGCAGCCCGTGAGAAGAGGGTGGGATTGTTTGGGGAGAGAGAGAGAGTGAGAGAGAGAGAGAGAGAGAGAGAGAGAGAGAGAGGGAGAGAGAGCGAGAGAGAGCGAGAGAGAGAGGAATGGGATTGAGGGCCAGAGTCGCATGACATCATCATCTGGGGACAGGGGCATGGTGGCCATGCTCGTTCTCATTAACCCTTTTGTTTACCCGCTTCATGTTGTTTTGTTTACCAGTTTTACCTGCGGGCATCTCCTCGTACACAGACCTCTGACCTGGGGGAGCCCAGCGCACACATTTGTCTCCATTGCAAATTAGCATAGATAATTATGGTTTTGATTCACAGGAGGATTTCTAAGGAATTCTAAGGAAGTTCAGAAAGCGCTCAAGGAATTAAAACACAAACCAACACAAATCAAATTGGAACAAATATTTCAACCAGAAGTTGTAGGAACACGCATACACACACACACACACACATACACACACACACGCGCACGCACACACACACACACACACACACACACACACACACACACACACACACACACACACATCTGAAAGCAAAATATACCGCATTTCTACCATATAAGGGCCTTGTCAGTCACTCAGCATTCATTGAATGATACAATTCATCTAGGAATACACACACATGTGTGTGTTTGTGACATTCATGTCTGCCCTGGGATACCAGGGATATATGCGTATGTGTGTGTGTGTGTGTGTGTGTGTGTGTGTGTGTGTGTGTGTGTGTGTGTAGATTATACATACATGTGTCACAT
The DNA here is from genome assembly GCF_964030765.1 of Micromesistius poutassou. Classification (NCBI taxonomy): domain Eukaryota; kingdom Metazoa; phylum Chordata; class Actinopteri; order Gadiformes; family Gadidae; genus Micromesistius; species Micromesistius poutassou. Next base: position 11,139 of record NW_028178101.1, on the reverse strand, counting down.
CTGTCTCTCCTTGTGTGACGGAGAACAACACTCAGCAGCCTCTAAGGCGTCCAGCGGCTAAGACCAGCTAGCGCATGGGATCACATGACTTCTAAACCACCTCCCTCCAGTCCGGACATGCTAAGGGCTAGCACCCCCGCGGCATCACTGTGACCTCATGAAGGATCAAGGCACTCAAATGCTGCTTAGGGAAATAGATAGAGATAGGTTTTGCATTTTAAGTGTAAGTAAGGTAGAAGGGACAGAGACAAGAAATCGATTTTACATCGAATACATTTTGTACATACAAATTCTAATAAAATCACAATTCACGGACATACAGGTTTTCGGGGGAAAGCAATGGTTTTTCATGTGATGATAGATACATAGATTTACTAGACAGTAGTTCTACTTTGACGTTTTCTATGTTTAAGCGTTAATGGATCCTGACACGCTTCAGAAAGTTCACAAGAAAGTCGTTTTCTTTCCTCCCCTGGCCAACAACACAACTTTAAATGACTTTGACATGGTATACAGTGGATATATTTGGATATACAGCTCTCTTGCATTAGCTGAGTTATTTCCCACTGCCTGAATGCCAAGAAGATGGCACATTGTGTTTCTAATGCCCTTTAGAGTTGCACCCACCCACCCAAATAACCTGCAGCTTACGTTTTCAGAAATAGAAGGGGTCAATTTCCTTTTGAATTTGACTTAAAGAATCCACACGCGCTGCCTTAGCCAGATAAGGCTTCTTCATTACTTCCACGAGTGCTTAGCATGTGGGTGACCCCGGTGAAACACTTTAACTCTCTGTTTTTCTGTTCGGATATGAGAGACCTTCAGAAGACATATATATATACTTACTGCCTTGTGTGGCTGACCAAAGTTCTCTCACTCGCATTTCTAAGAATACAGCAAAAGGAAGGGAAAGCACATATATGGCCTGTCATGAATTCTCATTCTTAATCTGTCCATAATACTTATTGTTATATAACTATTGTTTATATTTCAAACTTTTCAAGCGTGTATGTGTGTTCATGCATTGGTGTGAGTGCATGTTTGCATGTGTGCATATGCGCGTGTGTATGTGTGTGTGTGTATGTTTTTGTGTGTGTGTGTGTGTTTATGTGTGTGTACATTCCATTGCATCCCTAAGGAGACCGGCTAAGGTGAGGTGCTGAGAGGCCCTTGGCATGGATGTCTTAAGGCCTCAGTCTTTATCAAGACGCCCCCACCCCTCGCCCCCCAATCTCATACCAATCTTAGCCGGACCAACTCTAAACCTGAGTCCGTAACCAGGCAGGCGGCCCAGTATATCCGTCGCCACAGACTAGTCCTCGTCAAAGTCCGGCCAACATTCAGTCAAATGCTCTATTGTCTCTCCTCAGTATCCCTACCCACGTCTCTTTAATACGGCACGGCTTCCAACGGGAGCAGAACAGGTGCCAGTCGCTGTTCCAAGGAGAACTGGATCTCGGGTTTGAGGCTAATTACCTGTTTGTGAAGAGAGGCTCTTTGTGGCCCCCTGAGGGGGTTCGTTTTCTTCAAAAAGACACCGCGTAGGGCGCCCCGGTGGCTCACAGGGTAGAGAGCGTACCATATAGGCTCAGTCCTGAACGCAGCCACCCGGGTTCGAATCCTGCCTATGGACATTTGCTGCATGTCCCCCCCCCCTCTATCTCCCATACCTTCCTCTCTAACTCTTTCTATAAAAATGCAACAAATGTAAAAAAATAATAATAAAGACATTGTGTTTTAGAACTCAGGGTGAAGGCGGCCCTCAAAGGAAATAGGTCCGAAACGCAGCAATGAAAACCGGAAAACGGTGGAAGACAAGAGTCAAGGTGTTGCCATTTCATGCTAATGTGGTTGGTTATCGTTACAACTTAAGTTTAAAGTTTGATCCAGAATTTAATATTAAATAGCGCTGCATAAAAACATCAGTCTGATTCTAGTCCATGGGTGACAAATAGTAGCGGCTTATTTAAAATAACAACATGCGCTAAATAATATGCAAAGATCAAAATGAAGACACACACACACACATAGACACACACAGACGGGCTGCGGAAACATTGTACATTAAGTACACAGTTGTTTGAAATTTTGCCCTCGCCACATGGCGATCGTGCATGAAAAATGACGGCGCGTGTGAATTTACAATTCAGATGGGTTTCCTTAGGGATGGCCATTTAAGATGCATAATATATTTGTGGTCTGTAGTGCTCACCAACGCCATTGAACATCATTAGGTAATGTGCTGGTGAAGGGGACCTCCGATGTATATCATCATTTATTTGGCAAGCATCGTTAGCAAGGGGCCTTGGGTTGGCTCTGTTGTGAACCAGACACACTGTTACCCCACCACCACCACCACCACCACTGGTGTTTAGCCCTGCTCTGTGTTGTCTACCATCATCTATCACATGAGTTTTACATACTAAAGACCGAAGCAAGACGAATATCATTAACACCATGTTTAGAAAGGGCCTGTGTCGTTTTTGTGTGTGTGTGTGTGTGTGTGTGTGTGTGTGTGTGTGTGTGTGTGCGTGTGTGTGTGTGTGGGCTTGCGTGCGCATGTGTATGTGTGTGTGTGTGTGTGTCAGTGTGTGTGTGTCTGTGTGTGTGTGTCTGGCCCCCGTATTTGGCTAAGCGCGTTTCCTTGTGCACATGTCTTGCAGACATGAGCAGTAAATGGTTATTTATCATAAACTGTTGGAGATAGCAGACAGTAGAGAATAAACAAAGTCTGGGCAGCCATATTGGTCGTGGCTGCGACTCGGTGACAGGAGGAACAGACTCTGTGGTCCCACCTGCTGTGAGGGATTATGAGAGTCATTTGCGTTGGTACTCCCAACTATCCTGCATGCATGGAGCCCATCTCTGATCATCTGCTGCAGTGTGTGTGTGTGTGTGTGTGTGTGTGTGTGTGCGTGTGTGTCTCGCTATGGGAGAAAAAAACATCCATCACATTCGTTATTCTTTTTGGGACGGGGGAGGGAGGGGGGTGGGGGGGGGGGGGGACATAAGAGAGAGTGAGAAAAATAAATCATTATTTTAATGTTGAAGATGCTTTTTTTTTTTTTTCGTTTTTTTCTCATGTGTTTATTACATCCGGCTATTCATTCTTCATTTTCCCCTGTCTTTTTCCCCCTGTCTTCCTAATGCACTGTACATCACACGCCTTGGAACCTTTGCTTCCCAACATCTGTAACAATCTTCCACTCGGTGCACACACAATCTCTGTGTTATTTGTCTGCATCACTGCACGTGAAATGGCAGACAAGTACAAATGCACACAGCCAGATTTAAATACATCAGGGAAATAATGCTGTCTAATATTCTTGCTTTCTAGAACCGGAGTTCTTGTATTTGTCTATATTGGATTATGAATATTAAGGGTCTGGGGGTGGGGGAGGTGGGTGAGGGGGGAGGGGAGCAAGCCCTTGAGTATAACCCTGCCCTAGAGCAACCTAGTACTACTTAGATTTTAGCAATGACAAGTAGAGAAATGCTTTCTGACTCTGGATAATGGTGAGACCCATTGAACATGGCACTTCCAATCCAATACAACACACCTTTAGTGCCTACATTGCTTTCCAGCACTCGAGAGAATGGAATCAGACACTTTATATCATATTGTTGTGATATTTCAATTAAAGTTTTTAAAGCAAATTCTATTATTTAATTTAGGCGGTTCCTTATTTCAAGCATCCTGCTGTTATTGTGATTTACACAACAGTGTTGGCGGGATTTCTGTGGCAAACATTTCTCTTGTTTAAGCTAATCAGATTGGTTAGTTGTGTGAACATACCTCACATAGATGTGCCTATAGCCTTTATTATCATGTATGAATGTACTCAAGTCCCATTTAATATGCAATACCAAAGGCCAATGGCAGATTTATGCTTTTATATCCTGATGCTTTTTATATCTCCCTTTTGTATCTCACTGATTCAAAACCAAGAATTTACACCAAATATTTAAAGTACCTGCTCCCTTTTTTAACACCCACACAATCTTCTGTCCCACTCTTTGACACAAAATATAAAATTTACTCTTCTCTCTTTCCCTCTCCCCATTCCTCCTCGCCTCGTCCTAGCCCCTATCATTTACGCATCTCCCATGGTGAGTAAAAGAAACAGACTCTAGGGTGTCATGTTTTAAGAGCCAATCCTTCTCTCTCTCTCTCTCTGTCTGTCTCTCTTTCATTGTCTCTATCACCCTCTCCCCCTCGCTCTCTCTCTCCCCCTCCCTCTCTCTAGCTCTCTCTCTCTCTCTCTCTCTCTCTCTCTCTCTCTCTCTCTCTCTCTCTCTCTCTCTCTCTCTCTCTCTCTCTCTCTCTCTCTCTCTCTCTCTCTGTCCTCCCATGAAGATCTCCTCTCTCTGCTGCTCACACAGGATGCGTACACGGAACTCCTCATCTGTACCGGGCCAATGTGAAAGGGTGATGATAGGTGGTGTCTTACAGTGTCTGTGTGTGTGTGTGTGTGTGTGGGGGGGGGGGGGGCAGGGGAGAGAGAGAGAGAGAGAGATAGAGAGAGAGACTGTGCAGGCCAGGGCAGAGTGTTCTTGACAGTGTTTTTTTCGGGGATCCACAAGGACCTGACATATGCCTCAAATCGTTTGCTCTAGCCGCGGTTTGGACCCGTGCTCCACTGTGACACTGCTGTCTGCAGCTGTGCGCGTGTATGTGTGTGTGTGTGTGTGTGTGTGTGTGTGTGTGTGTGTGTGTGTGTGTGTGTGTGTGTGTGTGTGTGTGTGCATGGTCTGACTTTGTAAAGGTTTTGTGAGCCAGAAAGATGCATGTGTGTAAACACATTTAGATGTACTTTACTACTTTTGTGTGTGTGTGTGTGTGTGTGTATGTGTGTGTGTCATTGTGTGCGTTTCTCCATTGTTTGTGTGCATATGCTTGTACTTGCATGTACATCTGTGTGCCAGCATCTGAGTCTGTGTGCATGTGCATGCATGTGTGTGTGTGTGTGTGTGTATGTATGTGTGTGTGTGAGTATAAAGACGGAGGACAGATACAGAACCATCCGACAGCCTTGTTGCTTGCTCCGCTGCCTCCCTGTCTCTCTGTGTTTGATTTATTTATTTCTCCTTCTCTACAGAACATAACAGAGAGCGTCTGTCTGACAAATGGATCCGGCCCATTCAGTGACCCTCAAAATGTTCTAATCTAACTGTTGCCCCTCATGGCATTTTCCCTCTATCAATTTATTACTTTAAATTCCACACCCCTCCCCAGCGAAAAAAGTACAAATCCACACATTATGTGAATTTTTTTACAAAATAAAATACAGAAAATAAATTGACCTATTATGTGTTGCTATACAGAATATGTATTGCTATACTGTGTGCGCGTGTGTGTGTGTGTGTGTGTGCGTGTGTTCATCAGCGACCGTTTAAGTACATAATATGTAACCAAAATAAAAGAGGTCTTTCCCCCCCCCTAAGTGCTCCCTATGGCCTCTGATCACCAGAGCATGGCACTAGCATTTCATGCTAAATTAGCCCGGTTTTAAGAGCTAATTTGCTTCTGACAATGTTTCATGCTTAATTGCATGAAGGTGAGGGGTTGCTACCGCTGCTAGCAGGAAGTGGCTATGGCCTACCAGAGTTCCCTGGCAAGCTCAGCTGGGCACCAATGGGTGGCATTGGGTGGCATGGGTGAGTGAGCATGACTACCTTTTGGAAGTATGATTTACAGTACAACACTTCTGGGGAAACCGACGCCAGGCATGTGGAAATCATGCATGCTAATGAATTCAGGTCAGGGAATCGTTTGGTATTTTACTCTTCATTATTTCTTAATTTCATAGATCCCTGATCAGTACTAGTTCATAATAATTGTTCACACTCTTTTCTTTGAGTAAGATCCAGTGTCATAGCAGCACGTGAACTACAAATGCATTTTTGTCCATCTGTATTCACTGTATGACGTCCAGACGAAATACAATGAATGCACATTATAAAATCTGCATAATGTAGTGTACCATTAACCAGAGACGGATAGGTCATCACAATTTAGGGAAGATAAAAGAGAATTTTGGAAGCTTTGCATCACACAAATACCTCACATATTATGTAGCCCATGTAGTATTTAGTATAGGTTATTAATCTCAATAAAATGGTGTAAAGACTGCACAGTGGATATTACATTGTACAGTAAAGCATTCAGGTTGTGTCTCACAGTACCTGCACACTTACCTAGCGGACAACCCTATGGGCGAGGTAGGGCTCTCTGCTCACCTCTTGTGGATATGTGTTTAAATCAGGTAGGGCCTACAGCACGGAGACCCCAACCAGGACTCGTGTTTTTTAAATCAATTTCAAAGCGTTAAAATAAATGAGAAGAAATAAGTTTTTTTTTATTTTGAATGTGCACCTTTTTCCATGTAATCAAAGATATTATCTAAATCCCTCAGGACTCAAACGGCTTTCAACAGACAAATAAAAAAGACATTTACATAAGGGATTTGGATGAACATAAAAAAACCCATTCTGTTTTCAGGCCTATTTTATCTGGCCACAATCTCGAGTTTACAAGTTTACAAACACCACACTCACCAACCACGACAACGTCCTAACCTAACTGCTCTAAACCAATAAAAAAAACAAGCAAACATTTAACATGTGATTGGGGAACGAAGACTCCATCCCGTGTTTTCCATGTGTTCGTCGGGCTGGCGTTTAAAGCGTTGCGTGGTGCTGAGCAGCTCCGCATAACAATGACACGCATTGCCCCGGAGCTAAGTCCTTCTCCCATGGCCGTCCCCGAACTCCAATCTAATTGTCCGCATCCAGCTGATCAGGCATGGGAGGCCCTTTTCTTTTCTTTTTTTTTCAACTAAAGTACTTACCGAGATCATTGATTGGAGAAATGATCCGGCGGACTGTGCTAACTCAGATATGATTGGCTAGGCATTTAATGGCATTAGGGAGACGGGCTTGTCAATGTTGAGCGTGGCACTAATTGTAGCTAATTTACTGTGAAGCCGATCCCGGGCTGCTGCTGCTGCTGTTGTTTTGGGGGTGGGTTGGGGGAAGCTTATTATGCTGTTTGCACTCATAGAGTAAACTCACTCACTGGGCACTTTATGGGGGTGATATGGAAGACAGATACAGAAGGAGAGGGAGATAAATAGTTTAACATGCAGATAAGAGGTACGATATTTTCACGTCAATCACCTTTTGGAATGAAATTACTAAAACCCCCAGGGGTATGTTTATTCTAAGTGGTAACATAAATAAAGGAAAATAGACTCTCTGTATATGGTAGGCGTAAGTTTTTTTTAATCATCTGAGTTTTATAAGGACATAATATTTAAGTTATACACAAGATTTTGCATTTCAAGAACCTTGATTGAGCACTGTATATCTTGCGCCTGGCACAAGATATCACCCATACAACTTAAATTCATACAGCAAGCTCTGATTCCCTTACCTTTCACCCTATGACTTAAACATGTGTACTGTGCATGTGTACTGTGAAAGATGGAAAAACAATTGCAATTAAAAAACGATTGCTGTAACCTGGGCCACGTGTCTACTGGACTATATCAGACAAGGCATGTAAGCCTGATGCAAGCATATGGCATAACGGTTGTCCTGTCAGACACTTATTAATCTTCTCACTGCCCATGTCAACAGCTAGCCGGCAATCTAATGACTCGGAACCAAGGCAGGCCTGTTATAATGTCAGCGCACCAGGAAGAACTCTCGCTCAATCACTGCAGTGCTCTCTCTCTCTCTCTCTCTCTCTCTCTCTCTCTCTCTCTCTCTCTCTCTCTCTCTCTCTCTCTCTCTCTCTCTCTCTCTCTCTCTCTCGCTCCCTCTCTCTCTCTCTCACACTCTGTCACTCTTAACCTATCACTCGCTCACTCTTTACCTTACTCTCTCTCTCATTCTCCACCATCCTATCATCAATATCAGCCGTTTTCAATTCCAGCCTTCTTCAGTTACCTTTATCATCTAGTGTTACTGTTGTAGAACCTTGCTCCAATGGACAATTGTCGTCCTTTTGAGGAAGGGTGGTATAAAAGCCAAATGGTCAAATGTTGGCTGCATCAAAATGGCAGCCTTGTGGCACAGAAATGCCAGAGACACCCACACAAAGACAGTGCTGAATCCCAGCAAAAACATAGAGATTTAGCATTTGAATAACTCTAGCGATCGGTCCATTCCTAGCCAGCTCCTACCAGCAGAATTGTGCTGTTGTTGGTTTTACTATTGTTGTCGCTACGATCAAATCTAGCATCACTCCACAGGGTTCCGGGGGTACGATATTAAGTAATCACTCAGCACATCTTGTCTTTGGGCCATTGTATCATCCGGCTGACACCAAAACGCCTGGCTCTTTTTCCCTAAACTTTCATCCCATCCAAAAAACAAAAGAGGAGGAAAAAAAAGGTGTGTTATTGCCTCATTCGCTCTCCAGGCAAACTCCTCACCTCTGCGTTACCTCTGGGCTTTCTGCCGATGCCGAAAGAGGCCTCGCTTCCTTTCCGGCCACATTATTCCATTTAAACTTCAATCCTATTTACGGCCTATCCCTTCCCCTCGCACGCCCGGGGCGATCAAACTATTCATCCAGCGGACTTCATGTCAGCCGCCTCTGTCATAAACGCCTCTGTTGGGATGTGCGTGGT